>NC_056748.1:270418436-270433436 GCF_019279795.1 Protopterus annectens | reverse complement strand
AAGCCAGAATGCTCTCAGCATAGCAGTGGTAAGAGCAGGAGTTAATTGGAACCAGCTTAAACCGAAATGTAAAACTGTGGTAAGGGCAGGAGCAATCCTCTGAAGAGGAAATGAATCCTGCAAGGATAACTGATGCCATGAGCTGCTGTCACATCAGATTCTCACAGAACAAGAAGTCTGACCAGGTTTTTTGACCAGTGCACTTGGCAGTAATTTACGAGATAGTCATTTTAAATGTATGTTAAGACCTCTAATCGCATTGCACCAGATTCCTCCACCAGGGTGACGAGTAAAAGCAAAATATAAGATGATCAGTCCTACTTCTGCGGTTACCTTTCTTAGACTCTGTGGACTGTTTCCTGCCCAGGAAACAACTGGCCACTTTCAAAAAGCTCTTGCATCCCCCCTGCCCCCTTAGTTCTGATTCATTGATTGACTGCTGTTCTTCCTTGGGATTAGTTGGACTGAACCTTTCTTCAGTACTTTCTTGCTGTCTTGAAGTAGCATCTCTTGGGATTCACGGGAGCGGAAATTTCGCCAGAAGTATAGCTCTTGGCTGTTAAGTTACTGTTAGGATCCCCTCTGATCTCCCTCCTCCTTCAAATTTATCTTGCACTGGAACTCCTTAGAAAAGACAAAATATTTAAACTGTTCAGAATATTTAAACTGTTCAGAAAAAGTAATTGGTGTCAGAGTTCTTTACCTTGGCTAGAAAGACATTACAGGCATTAAAACCTGGAACACAGAAGCCATTGTAGGTGGGCTTCTCAGTTAAGAAACTGGATCTGATGATTCTGAGATTGATAGTGAGCTTCTATAGATTCCCATGCCCAACTGTTGCAAAGAAAATTTTAACTATCCTACTGTGGAAGTTTCTTTTAGTCACTTGCTGCAGTGAATGAGGTGTATTTATGGAATCCAGTGTTCTCCTTGAAATGAGGCAGTACTGTTGCAAATGGATATATTTTATTCTTCTATCCCTCTTGTATCTCTAACCATGGAGGATGTTGAATTTTGCATTGTTTCAGGGTGAGTACAGGCAGTCAGGCTTTAAAAAATGCATGTAAACTGTATAAGGCACCTGTGGCTAACAAACGTCTTTCTCCCCTTTCATCTGATCCAGCTGCCCTGCCAACTGATACTCTTATTGGCAGCAGGCTGCTCTTGTACACTAACCCTTCACTTAGTGACAAAAAGATAAAATTCTGGGCTGTATAGTTAACAATATTTTCTACTTTAGTCTTTAGAGTTCTGAATTAGCAGACATACAAGTGGAAATTTTATCCTGTGACATACGGACAGGCTTCCACTCTCCTCCTATAGAAGATGTTTTAACCCTTTACTGGGTATCCAAAGTATGCTTTGTGCAGATACTGTCAAGGGCTGCTGCAGCAACAAAGTTGAAAGTATGCTTTTGTACATGTTTGAAAATTACACCCTGCTTTATGCTTTAGACAAGGAGGTATTGTTTAGCTCATGTGCTACCCAAGTCATGAAACAATATGATAGGAAAATTGGTTCAAGGAGATGTGTACCCAGGTTTAAATATTTTATAGACCTCCCTATTAACCAAAAAAGGTCCAATAAAACCAGTCTCCAACCACAAAAAAGAGATGGCCTGAGGGTAATAAAAAAAGGGTCCTTTTCAGAAAAAGGGACAGCTCAACAGTACAGTGACTGACTATGCCAGCATTCTGTATCATCCATGTCTCCCAGCCAATACCTTTACAAACCTGGCCTCAGTATTCCCTTTCTGAAAAGATTCTGACTCTTGCCTATTACAAACATTGCAGGAGGGTTACAGATGACAGTGGATACAAAAGCATCCTTTCAGGAGAAATATCCCCACCCTGTGACCCAAA
Source organism: Protopterus annectens (assembly GCF_019279795.1). Lineage (NCBI taxonomy): Eukaryota > Metazoa > Chordata > Ceratodontiformes > Protopteridae > Protopterus > Protopterus annectens. The sequence goes on along the minus strand of NC_056748.1, from coordinate 270,431,574 downwards.
TTGATTATTTTCTTCTGGTTTTTCAGTATTTGCATGCCCAAGGAATTGCAAAAGCAGCGTCTGTAAGTCAAAGGGGCAAAGGCTTCTATTCCAGAATGGTTCTGATACCAAAGGAAAAAGCCTTTTGGAGAGCAGTGCTAGATTCAGTTCTAAATCTGTATGTGAAAGTTTCAAAGATAAAATTGTTGTCCAAACAAAGCCTGTTACTGAGACTTTGGGTATTGGCAAAAGTGTGGCTTTGTAGACCACAACTCTAACTTGGTTTTAAAAGTGTTCTTTTTGAGCAGTTTTTTTTTCTTTTTTTTTTTTTTGTGTTTAATGCAGCTTTACCATCGCTTTAGTTTATTTTAATTTTGGTATTTAAAATTAGTCTGGTGCTGTAGATTTAATAACAGCTAGGCACATTTTATAGGTAGATTGTTTTGCATAAGTTGACCTTGACTAAAATTTTGCTTTTGCTATGACAAAGGTTGTTAAAATACAGCAGCTCCTTCATACTTGCAGGACTTCACAGCTGTATTAGAGCTCATCTCTTTTATATGCACCCCTAGCAGTGCAGAAGGGGTTGATGCTGCTTGCTGGTTAAACTTCAGCTTGCTTATCTGCTGTCAGCACTGCCACTGGAAGATAAGAAATGATAAGATAGGGAGTGTGCTATATTGAAGGCACAAGGCCAGCTGTACTGTTCAGGTATATTTTAGTTGCAGACTGCGGTGGTGGTGCTGCGGTAGCGTTGTCGCCTCACAGTAAGACGTTGACCTGTTTGATTCTCAGCTAGAGCGTTTTCTGTGTGGAGACGTGCGTGAATGGGTGTACCTTCGTTGAAGGTTGTGCGTCAGGGCCGGCAACTCGGCACATAAAAATCTACTGCCAATCATTAGCGGACTGGAGTTCCGCTGTGGTGACCCCTAACCGGGAAAAGCCGAAAGACACAACACATGTGCATGTATACTGCAAACTGGTTCTTTACAAACCTAGTGATGTCAGACTGAACAGCAGTCTTGAAATACTGCATTATCTCTTTTCTCTATTTTAAAATTCATTGCATTCTGCCATTGTGAAAAGTCCCTTGATTTTGAGATGGCTAAATGTCCATTAGACTAGAATGAGTCCATAAAAGAAAAATATGTAGATTCTGTGGTGATTTCCCAATTCTCTGGTTGTCACGACTCTAGTATTAGGAAAATGCAAATTTGTATTCTAGTCATTATGGACTCTTAGTTCAAAGTTCACTTTGCTTTGTAAAGGTTGTGTCCTAGTCCAGTCTCTCTGGTCGTGCTTCTTCAGGATGACTAGTATCTTTATTCATGGTGATTCTCTTGTTTATTAATGTGCCTGTAATTGCCACATATATGTTCCGTCAGCAAGGAGGAGTTTGGCCTGGCTGTTCAGTAATTTATATTTAGGATGCATTTTGGACCTACAGTGGCTTCCAGTCGAAGACTCTTATTGAATTCTGTTAAATGACTCTCTGCATGCCTGTAATAATAAAATGCCTGTCTTATAGCAGCCGTAGATCTGGTTAAGTCTTGCCTTTTCTGCCATCTGTTTCTATAGAATTGCACTGATGTTTGTCAGTTATGTGGTTATTCTTGATCCTGTATTGCAGGAGAGATAATGAAACTTTATTTTCAGCACCAGGTACCAACTCTTGTCATTTTCATGCTATCTTTGAAAATCTGAGCACATCTTCCAAACCACTCGTTGCAGAATACCTTGTTGCAGTAGTGCAATGAAGCATTTCATTATGCTTAAAACACAATGCTTTTGCAGCAGTTTGAATACCATGGTCTGTGATTTATGTGCTTTGTTAAAACTCGTATGCGTCAAATAATGGTGTTTGTATTCTGTCTTGTGGCTTAATTTGACTTTAAATTTAGTATGATTTAACTTCAGTTGTGCGTCTGACCATTTCAGCTTTGCATCCTGTACAGTGATGAATATTCATGAATTTACTTGCAAAGTTAGTATGCAGCCTTCTACAAATGCAGTAGAGTTTAGTGTATTGTTCCATCTGACATGGTACACATTTTTAACACTTACCCACTTTCATGCTGGTGTCCCCAGAGTCTCAATGCTGGGATGTCTAATACTACTTGTTTTCCATAGGAGACTTTTGACTATTTTTTCTGTAAGAACAGTCTGCCTTTGCTTGATAATGCACGCCTACTTTTTGTTACTAGGTTTAATATCTGTAACTGGTCTTTTTATTGTAGCTGTCAATGCCAATCTTTAATGTTTATATACTTCCTATATTGTGTTACTTCAGTCATTTCTGGTAATGGGGTCTTCAGAGACCATCTGCAAAGAAATGCCCTTTTGACATTCTGTTTTCGGTATGAAAGTTGCAGGTTAATGAAATGTTAGCCCATCTTTGGGCACTTACTGCAGTGGTAGTCGAATATTAGCAAGATATTGAATTTTTTGCCTCAAAGTTGAGAGAGTTTACTATTTTCCTGCTAGCAGGGGTGTGTCAATCTACTCTACATAAACCAGCTTCTTTGCATAGTTCTTCAGTGCAGACTGATGCTTACTTTATTATTTTGAAAAACGCAGTTTGATTCCCATAGCAAAATTTTAACTTTTTTTTAAGTTAGGTCATGGACATTTCTGTAGTACCAGCTTGGTTTACGGCAGCCTGTTGTTACCATGCATTCATAAATTTTGATAGTCCGTTCCAGTGGAACATAATTGCAGCTCAGTCACTTTGCTTCACTGGACTAATTTTAGTCTTTCTGACTTACCATTTCTCTCATTTTGAAAGTCAAATGCTGAGTCGTGTATTAATTTTTGAAGAAAAAATTTAAATACCCGAATTAACAAAAATGGCAACTTTCATAACTGTCTCTTAAAATTCATTTCATTAAAACAGGGTGCTGAGGATGAATGCTCTGAGCTATTAGAGCTGCCTCCTGTACCAGAGGTTTAATGTTTCCTTTTAACTTCTATGTGCATAATATGTGGCTCTGATCTAGGGTCACACCTGAAAAGGCTTTACTTGATTAACTGCTTGACTGTTGCTGAAGTGTATATTTTTAATTAAAAATTGTTGGAGGGTGGTGTGGATTGAATTCTGCATGACACAAACAGGACTGAGCTATACTCTTGCTGCACCGTTTTCCCTTCTAGATTTTACAGAAGTACATGGGTGCCTTGATTTACACTGCACAAAGAAACCCTGCAGTGTGGGTTTTGTTCAGCTTTTTTTGATGCTTCTTAATGGGAAATCATTTTGTAACTTTTCTGCTTTCTTGGACACATCTGTAGTGCTAGGTTTAGATGTAGGGGAATAGAAGCAGAGCTCCCACGTCGAGGAACTGATCCTGTGGAAGAAGGGATTTATAAATCCCATTTGTGACAGTATTTCTGAATGCTGTAAGTGATTTGCAGGATACTGAAAGCTGGGACTGCTGTGCATGGAAACTGGTTAGCGGGAAAATATAGATACTTTTTTAATATGGGAGTTTCTGTAATTATGGATGCACATGGGTGTCTCCGTTTTCCTTGTTTGAAAAGTCTTTTCCTTGCATCTTTTTCTCAACCTTGTGTAGTTTTCTTCTTGAACTGCTTTACCTTTTCTAATTTTTTGGGTGGACAATGTGGGACTTTGTATAATCCAACATCTATGCTGACAAATGTTTTTGTCACTGTGGTACCCCTTATTTGAGTACCACTGCAGCTTCGACTTATTTTTTTTACACTGGAACCCTAAAATTTGGATGATTTTGCTTAATCGCAGTTAGTGTGATTTTTGAAGACCCTGAAGTACTTTTAGTTTGGTTGGGGTTATTTGGCTAGAACTCTTGGAAATGTTTTACTAATGATTGCAAGCAGGATGGTCATGTACACACACTTGTATACTTGTATATGTGCACACTATTTGTTCTAATTTCATTTTATTGCAGTTCTTGCCTCTGGACATGCTTTGTGGGGGATGGGATAAGACATCTTGGATGCCTTCATTCTAGTAACTCGGTTGAACTTCACAGGTCCTCCACTTAAGGTTGAGTGAGGGGATGGTTCCAGATTGGACAACTTCTAGCTAATTTTTGTTTTATTTTTTTTAATTGCACTTATCCACTACAGATGAGGAGAGGGACTGTGTATATATGTGTTATAAAATTCCTGTTTGGTATTTTCGTTTATTGGCGTTCTTTACAGACATTTTTTGGATTATTAGGAGTCCTGAATATAACCTCTGGATTACTAGGAGCTTTTTAGAGGTGCAACGACCTGCAACGGTGGTATTCATCAGTTTGTGGTTTTGTTTTTGAGTCGTGCACAGGGACTGTGTATATGACAGCCAGAAAGCTTTAAATGTGTGACAGTCCTGCAAGCAGTATTCCAACACCCACTGCTTTCTGTACCAGTGTCTTGTCACAGATTGCCAATACGTGGTGGTTGACCCTTTGGGGAAGGGTATATGACTGGGGCTCTCTTCTCCAGGCTGTATTTTGTGTGTGCCCTGTGTGTGTGTGCCCTGTGTGTGTGTGCCCTGTGTGTGTGTGCCCTGTGTGTGTGTGCCCTGTGTGTGTGTGCCCTGTGTGTGTGTGCCCTGTGTGTGTGTGCCCTGTGTGTGTGTGCCCTGTGTGTGTGTGCCCTGTGTGTGTGTGTGCCCTGTGTGTGTGTGTGCCCTGTGTGTGTGTGCCCTGTGTGTGTGTGCCCTGTGTGTGTGTGCCCTGTGTGTGTGTGTGCGTGTGTGTGCCCGTGTGTGCGTGTGTGCTCCCTAAGTATTGTAGTGCTATAGTTGACCACCTTCATTTGGTGGAGCACTAAACCTTTTGCCTTGCTTTTAACTTGGGTAGTTGATGCCAGTAAGTCTTAAAGTGCAGTTCTCCTTGCAAAGTTAATGTACAGAAGAATGTCTGTTTTGATTTTAATCCATTTTACCTGTTGTAATACCAGGAGCCTTACTTCACACTGTGCTGTTGCCTAATTTCCAGAGTGCCGGTTTTCTCCATTCCACTTAGAGCCATGCAGATGAAGTACCAGCAAACACACATTGCACACATGCTTTGCCACCCAGAATGCCACTCAGTTTTAAAATGTAGCTTTTTTTCCTTACTGCTCTTAGTTTCTGTACAGTCCTTGCCAGATGATGACTTGTGTGTTTTGTATTTCTCTTGGTCCATTGAGATTACCCCCATCCCAGAAAAAAAAAAAAAACTGTGTGTATGTTAATGTACACACAACTCTTCACAACTTTCTGAACCTAAATAAGGCCCTTGACTTGCATGTTTTCCTTGTTCCCCTCGTAAGAAAGTACTAGGTATCCTTGCATGCCCCTACCTAGTTGCAAGTTGCTTTACACTCCCAGACTGTAGCAGTGACTTTTTTTTTCTGTAGTAGAGCTTGTGTACAAACACAAACCAAAGTTCACTCTTTTTTTTTTATGTACACTTTCCTTTACCCTTTCTTGGCAACTCCAGCAACATCTGTCCTCCCTTCCCTTTCACCAGTCATGCCTCTCCTCTTCTCACATGGATGAACCCAATAGCTACATAATCCTATAGCTGGAGGCAGAAGACTGATACTGGTTTGGAGGACAAGTAGAGGAATCCACTGTAATGTGATGGCCTTTCAGAATTCCTAGAAGACAGTGACACGAGCAGTCATGATGCTTGGACCAGTTATCAGTTCAGTCCCCCATCACCTTATGTTACTTTGCAGATTACCAGTCTGCACCAGAGAGCAAACTGTAGAAAATCTCAAAGCTGTCTCTTGGAATATGAGAGTTGGTGGCTGCATTATTCTTACTTTACCACCCTTTCTGAACCAAATCTTGTTGCCAGCCTCTCTGACTGATTCCTTGCTTCTACCACACAATATTGGACTGCTTTCAGAATCTAATAGAACAAGAGTGCTTCTTTGCAGCATCATTAACTTCAGAACTGTTTTAAGCAGTGTGGTGACATATTTTTTCTTTTTTTTTTTTTGTTCCTATCTGGCTTTCATATAAACTTTTGTAAGATGTCTCAATGTTGGAAGTGTGTGTTGTACAAAGACCGTCCACCCAGACGTTAATCACTTTTTCTTCCTGCCTACGTATTGCTAACTTAAATGTGAGAAGACCGCATTAAAACTTTGCTGGGCTTCATTTACTTGCTGTTGTATAAAGCAGATTAAATTCTTCTGCACTAAGAAATGCTTGTCATGATGTCTTGCCTCTCCATTTTGTACTGTTAGAAGACATGTAGTGATTCAACTTTTACAATCTTAAGGTGACATCTGTTGTTCTAACTGCATGTTTGCTTTGCTCTGTACATGTAGGTTCTTCGTGCTTGGCTGCTGCTGTTACACAACATGCCCCAAATTTCAAAGGTACAGCTGTTATCAATGAAGAATTCAAGGAGATTTCCCTGGATACATTTAAGGGGAAATACCTTGTACTTTTCTTCTATCCTCTTGATTTGTAAGTATACAGCAAGTTTTTGAGGCTTTTACATTATAGCTTAGTGTGTTAAATCCTTGAATATTCTTGTTACTGCTGTTTGTAGTTTAACAAGTATAATATAAGTAGTTCTCTTGGCTGCCTCCTGTGTCCTGTACTTTGTGTGTCTGTGTGTTTTTTTGTTTTGTTTTGTTTTGTTTTTGTGGGGGGTTGTTGAATATGTTTTGCTGCTTTCACTTTATCAAAGAGGTAACTGTACCTGCCCCATTTCAATTTCCTTGGGCATTTTTCATAACATTCATCAACTTCTCTGTTAAAGATGTAACGATGAGCTGCAGGCTGTAGACAGAAGCTTTGTTAGGGGGTGAGGGGAAGCTACCCTGTGTACAGAATGTTAGTAGATGTGATTGGCAGAAGCAGATCCATTTTTTTTTTTTTTACAATACTGACATTTGAATGCTAGTATTGGGGCTTTTTTTTCCACTGAAGCTTTTTAGCACTCCATTTGTGGCAAGCATAAACTGTAGCATCTGCTTGCTACAAACAGAGCAAACAGTTTAAGTAAAGAAAAGCTGTCGCTCTGTCTGTGTGTCGCTCTGTCTGTGTGTCGCTCTGTCTGTGTGTCGCTCTGTCTGTGTGTCGCTCTGTCTGTGTGTCGCTCTGTCTGTGTGTCGCTCTGTCTGTGTGTCGCTCTGTCTGTGTGTCGCTCTGTCTGTGTGTCGCTCTGTCTGTGTGTCGCTCTGTCTGTGTGTCGCTCTGTCTGCTTAAGGTTGAGTGAGGGAATGATGCCAGATCGGACAGCCTGGACATCTGACTTTGATGCACTTTAATTGTTCAGGTTGAACACAAATTTCAGTAATGCTTCTTCAGTGTCCTTGCTTAAACAATGTTTTAAAGTTGTTGAGTCCTGCCCACATCTTGAGCCATTTTGTCTGTTTCAAGCCCTAACTGTAAAATTTTCTATCTCGCCATCTGGTAGTGTTTGGTGCCTCTTGTTAATTTTTGAATGCCGGTTTAGTCTCTGCCCATTACAGATGTCATTTCATCTATCCCAGCTGTAATTGCATCAAGTGTTCTTGAAGAACATGTAATGAGATCAGCGGTACCGTTGGGCCTAAAATACAGTATCCCCATATATAACAAAGGATGCTTTTTTTATACATTTCTTGAATCTCTTATTTTTCCTGTCTATGTTGAAGCATGTTTGTTTAACTTCATTGTATCTAGTTGTGCATATATGGACTGTCTTATCTTTTTTAGCACCTTCGTATGCCCAACAGAAATTATTGCTTACAGTCAGAAAGCCAAAGAGTTCCGTGATGTAAATTGTGAGGTTGTTGCTGTCTCAGTAGACTCTCACTTCAGCCATCTTGCTTGGATCAGAACATCTAGAAAGGTAAAGATGAAAAGTTTTTTATTGTAACTGTCTGTTTGTGGTGCCCTGTTTATGCACATTTAACACATTGAAGTCTACTGCCATTGTCTTACTTGCATCTAATAGCACAACACATTGAAGTCTACTGCCATTGTCTTACTTGCATCTAATAGCACACCAGCTAGTCGCACTGTGATTGGTCATCATAACCATTTATAGTCCAGAGTATAAGAAACGAGCCCAGCTGTGTGTCTCAGTGGGTTAGAACCCTAGCTGTAACCCATATGAACAGCTTGAATAGCAGATGGGTGCCAGAATAGCCAGGCAGAAAAGGGTGGGACCTCTTGTATCCCCACAAATCAGAGTCCTACGAACACTAGAGCTAGAGATCTGAACTTGATTCAACAAATATAACGCAGTGGAGAGAGAAAAAGCTGTTCTCTGGCTTCCTACTCCCTCTTCTCTGGAGTAGATTTTCTCTCCAGATAGAGCAGTATGACACACTATATCTTTAAGAAGGAACTGAAAAATCTGCTAGATATTCATAAATTCACCCCAGGTCTATCTGCTGTATTACCCCTTTCAAAGAAGGCAAGATCTAAGGGTTGGTATTGGCAAGGGGAGTATTTGGTCACAGCCCAGTTACAGTTGCCTTGTGCTTCATTTTCTGAAGTGTCTTCTAGCTCCATAAATCTTGGTTTTACCCAGTGCAGCCTGCTCATGTAGGCATGCACATTGCCAACTTTTGTATGACCGGGTGAGCTGTTATCTGCATTCCCAAGCTAGTCATGGTAAACTTCATGGGTGTGCATGGAACGCTGTTGTAATGATATGGGCGCCCACATCAACCAATCCGGATCATATTAACAGCAGGAAAAAGGCTTTATTGCAGGGATGCCAATGGGGGCACATGCACTAACATGATTGCTTTTGTAACAATATTATGATAAAATTCTTCTGTATACCTACTAAGCAGTAGCAGTTTGTTTGTTTTTTGAGGCAGCCTTGCACAAGGGAGCAGATAAGAATACAGACAAATGTACATAGATATATTGAAACTTTGTCCAAATATCCGGTATACTTTGCGTGGGTCAGATTTCATGGCACAATAACAGAGCACTCCAGTATAAACACAGCACCAGCATAGTCAGAACATTTTTACCTGCTAGGAGTGCTCCTTCAGACATCCATTTGGAGGTGTTTGTTCTAGGCTGGGCTGATTAAGTCCCATGTTTGGGAGAACTTTCCACTATTTATTTTTAGTTTTCTGAGGAAAACTGGTGTTTTTTCTGACCAAAACTTTGTCTGCTAAAAAAACTAAATATTTTGTGGGATTATTGCATTTCTAAAAGTTTCTGTATAAATGCTTATGTGAACTTTGTGTGTGTGTTTGTTTTGAATATATATATATATATATATATATATATATATATATATATATATATATATATATATATATACATACATACATACACACACACACACACACACACACACACACACACACTGTCACTTGTTCTGTTAGTTTACTGACTTGCCCAGGCTTTGATAGCTGCTCCACATGCTAGTTGAAAATGAGAACTCAAAGATGGCTCAGTTTTACCTTTCTTTGTCTTCAATAAGAAGAACATTGAAGTCTTTTGGTGTCCGACCAGTGGCTTTTATGCCTCGGGCACTGGTGTGTGACAATCCTTTGGATGCTCTTGGTTCCTCGGATCTCTCATGTTCTCTCTCCCTCACCACCCACCCTTCCCAGTCTGCCTGGTGTTGCACCTACAGCCCCCATGGAGCAGGTGATAGCCACGTCCCTTGGGGCTGTAAGATTGCCAGTGGAGTACCAGTTGTCTGCCTCAGTGGAAGATATAGGTGAAGGTTTTTTACTTAGCTGGGATAGGGAACCTGAATCTGGAATGAATATGCCCACTAATGGGCTGTCACCTTTCAAGAAAGTTTTCGAGGAAAAGTTGGACATAATGAGAAAATCTTGCCCCTTCTCTTCTGTTTCTATGGACAGGGAAGATTTACTAAGGAGTTCATAGGTTGGTACTAAGCTGTTGGCCCTAGGGCCTAAACAAGCCTAGCCATAACAATTCCCTGGATATTTCTTCCCACAATATTTACTTCCCTGGACCCCTGTCTAGCATGGCGGTGATCCCCGAGGTGAATTTCCTATCTCCCCATCCAATCATAAAGGTCCCATTTGAAGAGGGCCAAGGAGGCGCTCTACTTGACATGTATGGGCAGTCTATTCCAGAGTATGGGGAGTCTCTTGGTCAGGAACCTATCCCTCCAGCATGTTTTCTTTTATTGTGATGAGGTTTAGATCCGTGGAGCGTGTGGATCTGGGGGATTGGGATTTCTTTGTGGAGCATGTCCAACAGCTCAGGGTTTGACATGGCCTTGTATGTTAAGCAGAGATCGCCTCGGAGTAGAAGATATGCCACAGAGTATTTAGACTGTCAGCATAGGGCATCTGCTTTAGGCCTGTGATTCTTTTAGTGATGTAATTCTGCGGCCTTTCCAGTTGTTGCAGATGTCTTGTGAGGTGCATTCCAAATGGGGTATTGTACTGTATAATGGGTCTAATGAGGGGATGAGTACAGTGGGAAAATGACCTCCTTTTTTCTGGATGAAAAGCCCTTGGTGATGAGGTGTGCCACATTGACGGATTTCCTGACAGTTGTGGTGATGTGGTTATTGAAGGTGAGACCACTGTCAACCTGTGTCCCCAAGTTTCTTATCACACTTTCGGTGTTTAGTGTACTGCCACCTATGTGGTAATTCATGAGTACATGGTTTTTCCCAAAGGAGGTAACTATTCACTTCTTTGCACTGAGCTTGAGCCCATGGCTCTGGCACCAAGCATCTGTGTTTGTAAAGCCCTTTTGTAGAATATCCTCATAATTTGGGGATTCAATAATGGCTCCCAGTTTGCAGTCATCTGTGAGCTTTAAACAAGAGCAGTCCCAGGACTGAACTCTGAGGTACTCTATTTGTCTGGAGCTGGATTTGGAGTCTGTTACTTCTACAGTCTGGGTTTTGTCAGTAAGCCAGTTGGCAACCCATCGAGTGACGTAGGGATTTATGGCCAGCTTAGTAAGTTTATTTATGATTCCAGAGTGGAGGATCGTGTTGAAGGCCTTGGCGAGGTCCAGCTAGGCTGTGTGGACTGTCTTACCCTCGTACACAGCTCTGGAGATTGATTCGAAGAAGTCAGTCAGGTTCACGAGACGAGATCGGCCCTTTAGAAGACCAAACTGGGTGGGGTCCAGTGTTTGAAGGTTGCCAATGTCTTTGTTTATAAGTTCCATGATGATGCGTTCCATGCCCTTGCAGATCAGGCTCGTCAGACTGATGGGGACCCTAGGTGGATCCCCCTTGTGGAGTGGGATAAATGTAGCTGTGCGCCACTCAGTGGGCATGAAGCCTGAGGTGAAGCTATGATTAAACATGACACTTGGGTGAGGTGCCAGTTCATTTTGTAGTTCCTGTAGTACACAGCCCGGGATGTCATCTGGTCCCATGGATGCTGTGCTCTCTGCTTTTGGAGAGTGCAGTTTCTGCCTGTGTGGCAGTGATTACCAGAATTTGGCAATCTTTTGGTATTGAGATGGGCCCTTTAGGGTTTTTTTTTTTTTTGCTTACCACCTCTGTCAAAAGTTCCCCTCTTTCTGACTTCACTGTGAAACGCTGACATTGCAGGGCAGTGGCTGCACTTCTTAACCTGAGCAGTCAATTTAGAAATCCATTTTTCCTCTTGAAAAATTATTTTTCTTGTCTTTATCTAAGATAACATGAAATATATTCTTTGCATGTGTCTAAATTTTCAGCTGTTTCTCCTGTTTTACCCGACGATCGACCACCTGACCCTAAAGAAGTCTGATCCTAGATGCACATTTTCCAACCCTAAGTGGATCCAGGAGTAGTTTCTTTATCCAAAACTACTTCCACAAAACAGATAAATGCTGCTAACCCCCATACCCACTAAGGATTATGAATGTGTGTGTGTGTGACGGGGGGGGTTGACAAATTTGAGGAAGGGGTATATTTTGCCACATTTATTCTTGATTTTTTTAGACTGAGCTCCTGCCAAAATTCATTTTTAACCTTCCTCCTTTTTTAAGAAATACTTTTTCACGTGTTTAGTAACATAACAAGCGGATGTTGGTGTGCTTTTGATGCTGCAGGTTTTTTCACTACAGCTGCTGCTTCTGGGTCTCTAATGAGAAGATGGTCTTGGCTTCTTTCTCAAAGCCTTCCTGTAGATGTTAAAACTGAAATTCAAGGAAGATCTGTTTGGCCCTTCCTCCTGGGGCTTCGTCGTCCATTATGGTACGAGATTGTGGAAGATAAATGGGTTTAAATGCAGTTCAGAGTGGGTATTCTTCGTAATGGGAAATTGTCCCTCTGTCCCACAGGATTCCCCTTTGTCTTGTGAAGCAAGCCCATGTTTCTTCTCATTCTGCATCTAATGCTTGGACTGGGTGTAATAGATCCTGCAACATGGTCCTGGTTCCAAACAAGGAAGGATCCTGGAGGGCTGTGCTGAACTTATCCTTTCTAAGTCTGTTTTATCAAAAGATTCCAGTGTTCAGAATGTTTTCCTTTCATTCCCATTGCTAAGCAATTCATATGTTTAAGATGTCTGTGTCTGGCTTGCATCACTTTGTCTTAAATTTGGACTTTTCATGACACCAAAGGTATTCACAAAGGTGTATTTTAACTCCAGTAATTGCTTGTTGTAAATGTTAAGGCATTCACATCTTGCCATATTTGGACATTCTCTTTGCAGATTCCTCCAGCTGTTTAGAATCCTATTCAGGCTGGGTTTTCAGATCAATTTAACAAAAATCTTCTCTCATCCCTTCCCACAGAGTTGTATTTCTTGGCATGTCAGTTCTGCTCTGAGAAAAGACTTTCTCCAGACAAAATATAAATGTTTAATCACTTCCTTGGTGTCCATCCAAAGCCAGGTTATTTTCATGGAAACTTCTCAGTATTTTTTGGGGACATGGCATTGATGACTGTTGTGATTGCTTTGGCCAGGTTTCACTTAAGTTCTGGAATAGCTTAGGTCAGTATGGACTCTGCATCTTCATCCTTTGCATTTTTCAGATCCCTGTTTTTAGGATTTGTAAAAAGGGAAGATTTTCTGGTTAGTAGACAAGATCTATTGCAATCCAGGTCTACCATTCTCCCTTTTGACTCATTCCCAGTGTGGCACTACAGATTTATTAGATATGGAGTGGGGAGCAGTTTCCAAGTGGGTGAAAATACAAAGTTTGTAGAACTCTCCTCAGCAGCACACCCATCATCAGAGATGTTTGCTGTGATGAGTGTTTTGAAGCCTTAAATCATCTGTGTTCCCCAGC
>NC_056748.1:270400936-270413436 GCF_019279795.1 Protopterus annectens | reverse complement strand
ACTATGACTCAACAAGTTAAACATAGTGAGTCACCATCTTGCTGAGCACAGCTTATCAAGAATTTAACGTAAAGAAAAAATTGCATATAATTTTTGCAGGGGGCATTCCCATTCAGTGCTGTTGTGGAGGGCAAGATGCCCCCCAACACAACTTTTATATACTAAATTCACAGTTTTACCATTACAACAAAAAAGACAAATACATAAATTAAAAAAATTAAAAAAAAAAAAAAAAAAAAAAAAAAGAGGAAATTTATGAAAAGTAAATAGTTGCCAGTGCCCACAGACATTACACTGACAGTAACTTGGCATGGAGAAAGCAACAGAGGGGTTCACCATTAGTAAGCTGAAATCCACTGATTTTTCACTCTACCTGTGGGGAAGCAATTACAGACAGGCAACCATGTTTTGCAATGCTGATTTCTCCAGGTGACAGACTTGATAATCTTACTCTGTCTGGTAAGCTTTTACAAAATAAATTTGGGTTGTGTATTCATACAGTGCCTTTCTTTTGTAAATTCTTAACTCAAAGCCACTGTTTATCCATTTTTCCCCTAAAATCTCAAAATTCTAAAATTTATACCAAGTACAAAAACAAAGGAATAATAGAATCTGATATCTTGGACTGTTAACTCTTTCAGCAAAACTTGAATTTCTTCTGCCAGTTTTCTTAGTATTCCATTTTTTAAAATGTGCTTTTAATCTCTTACACACCAGAATACACTTTTTTGATCTGTATAAATTACAAACAATAACAGTGCTGACTAGAAATTGGAATAGCAATCACCAGAGTAGCACATGAGATTTCAGCTGTCCCAAAGGTCTGCTCCCATGCCACTTTGAATCTGTCCATAGAACTTCCGGTTTTCTTTCCAGATCACAACGCAGCCGAGTACAGGCTTCACCAGGTGGATGTCCATAGACAGTTAGGTTTTATTTGCACCGGACTAAAGACATCAGAAAATCAGATCAATTATTCATTTCCTTTTCCGAATCCAGGTTGGGCTTGCCAGTTTTCAAATTGATTCACTCTAACTGGATTTCTAGCTGTGTAGCTTAATGTTTAAAATTCTGAGGGTAAACCTTTACCCTTTAAAGTCAAGGCTCATTCTATCAGATCAGTCTACCTCTGCAGCCTTTCAAGCCAGTGTCCCACTTGATAATGTTTGTGCAGCAGCTATGTGGGCTAACCCTCACACTTTTATTACTGATTTACAAATTGGATGTAACATCAAGAGGTAGAGCATCTTTTGGTTCCACGGTTCACGGGAGTATTTTTCCTTGAGCCGCCCAAGAATAAGGCACTAGGGATGCTGTTCCATATGTAAAGAACGAAGGTGAGATAGGACTACAGAACATAAAACGTTATGTACTCCCCATGATGTTCCATGTTTGTAGTTCATCTCACCCTTCATTCTTATGAACCCGCCCTCCTGCCCCTGTCCTGGAAGTATTTGGAGACAAAAATATTAATTTAATTTCTAAATGTCTCTTCTAGTCAGCAGCAAACAAGATCTGGAGATTGTACTGGTGCACCATGGGATACCTACCTAGCCACGAGCCAACCAGAAGTCTTCCAGCTTGTAAATAGGCAGAGTCTGAGCCGAATTCCCCCCCCCCCCCCCCCAGAGTCTTTAAAAGCATGCCAACTGAAAATTGTGGACGTTTTGCTAATTGCCCTCCATAGTTTGTTCAGCAAACATGTCACTAGCCTTTCTGCATTTTTGCTTGCCATTCCTTGCTTTTCAACTGTAAAACAAATGCAAGTTTTAATGCAGTATTTACAAAGTAGCGCATGCTTGGTGACATTTCACCCCCATTTTTGGCACAAGGATCATAGGAGCAGCAAGCATTTAAGCTACAGCTTTGAATGCTGAAGTGTTTAGAAATGATTGTCACTAAACTCAGTACTTCGTGTCTTGGTGGTGCTTCAATTTGGCATCACTTTTACAACAAAGAACACCAAGATTTCTTAATTACTTGGTTGGGGCATTTTTATTTTACTTTGTGAGAGGGGTTCTGCCTGACTTTCAGTTGATTTATCCACCAGGCAGGCTGGTCGGTCTTGTACAGTATTGGTGGCCCTGTCCTAGCCACTCAGCAGATGACAAATGCATAAAAGAATTATCCTCTGGTTAATTGTCTCTTCCATGGTCAAGCTTGGCTCTATGTTCAGTGGACTGGTTCCAGACAGAGACTTGAAAGCCTCCCCGCTGCATTATAGCAACTGCATTCATTATTTTGCCCAGAAAATTCAGATATTGTCTAGTGCTATTTGAAGTAGAGCATATGCTTTTGTAACACGTAGTGACCTTTTGGAATCCATGTTTTCTTAAAAACAAAAAGTCTAGGCTGCTTGCATTTTACTCCTAAGGGAAGTCAGCAGACTTTTCTTGGAAAAGTATTGCTAGATTTTAGTGTGAAAAAAGACTTGTGTAGTGTAGGGTTCTATTTTACAGTGGGATAGAAAGGAGTATAAAGAGAGCCATCTGAAACGTGTACTTTTTTGATCGTGGATGTTCTTGTCCCTTGATCTTTCCTGCAAGGGGGAGGGGAGACGGGCTGAGACCTGCCTTGTAGGCATTTTAAATCATACACTCTGTGTATGTGGTGAGGTGACCTGCAGTTTAGCTCTTGCCTAGCGGTGCAGGATATTGGCACCAGCATAAAGACCTTGCCACCTTTATGCTCATGAGTACAAGCCCTTTTATAGTTTGTTTTTAATGAGTTTGTTTGATTTTTAAGACATTTTGCATTTGGTATTATGCAGCCTAGAGTGGCCGGGGGAGTTTGAGGGAGGCAAGTCCATAAAATAACCTCCAAAGCACATAAGCTTGTGGAATACAGTTGGGATGTTTGGGTAGGCTTATAAAGGCCTAATATAGTCAGTGTCTGGTTTTAGAGTTGGTAATTGTCTGGAAAATGTTCTTACACCTCTGACATTCCTACATGTCTCTAATCCACCAGCATTAATATGATGATCATTGTATTGTTACATCAAGTGAATTGGTTGCCTTTTGCAGCATTCTAATGTTGCTGCTTCCTGTTTCAACTACTTGTACTTCATTGTTATGCCTAACTTGTGAAGCCGACTGATGCAGCTATACTCCCATTACTTTCTCCCATGCTTTTAAAGTTCTAGTTCTAAAGATCCCACAATAAGTTGCCACAATGCATCATATCCATCTCTGTGAGGCCCTTCTGGAGGATGTCTGTATCAGCTGGAGAGTCCATTATGGCCCTCAAGTTTGCAGTAGTCTGCGAACTTGGTCAGCCATAGTCCTTTGCTTGCCTGTACCTCTGAAGTATATACCGAACAGGAGGGGTGCCAGGACTGAGCCCTGGGGGATGCCATTTGTAACCGGTTTAGAGTCTGACCTAGAGCCTGCAACTCTCGCCATGTGGGTTCTATCCGTGAGCCAATTGGCAACCCATCTCCTGACGTAGGGGTTTATGTTCAGGCTGGTGAGCTCGTCTACAACACCAGAATGGGGAATGGTGTCGAAAGCCTTTGCAAGGTCTAGGTAGGTTGTGTAGACCTCCTTTCCCTCGTCTAAAGCCTTGGTAACTGTCTCAAAGAAGTCCACCAGGTTTGGGAGGTATGATCTGCCCTTAAAGCCAAACTGGGTAGGGTCCAATGTTTGGAGGTTCCCAATGTCTCTTTTTTAAGGTGTTCCATGATGATGTGCTCCATAGCCTTGCAGACCAGGCTAGTCAGGCTTATAAGGGTGATAGTTCCCAGGGTCTGTTGTGGCTCCACTTTTGTGGAGTGGAATAATTGTTGCTGTGCGCCACTCTATGGATACGTAGCCTGTAGAGAGGCTGAGTTGTGTTTAGGTGAGGGGTTAGTTCATTTTGGAGGTCGTGTAAGACGCAGCCTGGTCCCATTGAAGCTGTGTTTTTGGCTTTGGCTGTTTTAACCTGTGTGTCCGTGATTGCTGGGGCTCTACATTCTTCTGGTATGGTTATGGGCCCTTTGGGGGTGAAGTTTGCACTAAACCGGTCTGCCAGAATGTATCAGTCGGTTCAGTGTATTTTGTGCCATTCTGCACTAACTCGGAGCAGATCTGAGAGTTTCCCCTTAGGTTCTTGACCTAGCTAAAGAATGCTTTGTGGTTATCTTTGGAGTCCTTGGCAATTTTTCTTTCAAAGCTAGCCTTGGATGATTTTATGAGGGATCATAGTTTCTTGCTGATACTGATCAGGAATGTCTTTCCATCTTGGGATTTTACTCTCTTCTGTACTAGTTCTTCCTTCTGTTGTATAGCTCGTTTATGGCAGGGGTCCACCAGACTGGTTTCCATTTCTTGGAGGAGTGAGTCTTGGTTTTACTTGGGATAGCATGATCCATGCATTGGTTTTGCTTGGGATAGCTTGTTCCATGCATTCTTGCAGGTGCTCATAGAGTGCCTTTGTAAGGGATTCAGCAGCTTGGACAGCGTTGTCCTTTAGCATGGGGGCTGTGAACCTTTCCATCTCTATCTTAAGTAAAGTGAAGTTTGCTTTTGAAAAGTTTTTCATGGTGGTTTCCTTTATTAGGAGTGGGGACGGAATGTGGATATCCAGCGTGATTAGTCTATGGTTTGATCTAACCAGTGCGGGGTTGACCTCTGGTGTGGTACACCGGTCGCCCATGTTGGAGAATGACCAGATCCAGTATGTTGTCACCTCTGGTGGGGGTGTTGATCAGTTGATCCAGGGCGTTTGAGTTTATAAATTCTAGGAAGCATTGGGCAAGGGAGTTAGTACTTGAGTAGTTCTCCCATTGAAATCACCCAATATTAGGGCATTTAGTAGGACCTTCATATTTTCCAGTGTCTCCAGAAATGGGGAATGCAGGTCTTGGGTCATGGTGGGTGATCTGTAGCAAGCTACAATTTTGAATTGCAGTTTTGCCCGTTGTTAGTTGCACATGGATGATTTCTGAGGCATCGTGCTGCACCACTAACCTGGAGGTGTGGATATCCTTGATGAATATGGATACACCCCCGCCTTTTTTGTGTTTCGGTCCGGGTACTGTGGCCGGAAAGTATGGTACAAGTTATAGCCTGGTAGTGCTGGGGTGCTCTCTGGAGCCTTAAACCAGGTTTCTGTTACTGTAGAGATATCAATTTTCTCCATACTGAGGAGTGCCTCGAGTGCATGCATTTTGAGGTTTAGACTTCTGGCGTTGAGCAGCATTACCCTCAGTGTTTGGGTACTTATGCTATTTACGGTGGTGGGTTTGTCTTTTGAACCTTGCCCATGAGGGCGGCAAAAGCCTTGGCCAATATTCGAAAACCTTGCCCATGAGGGCGGCAAAAGCCTTGGCCAATATTCGAAAACCTAAGGGCGACAGGTGTAAGCCATCTCTTGTGAAGCAACGTGGCTTGTCAAGCATGTCATCCCAGGCGGACATATACTGGATCCCCTTTGAATGACACCAGAAACTTGGCCAATTGTCGAAATTTATCATTTTTTTCTTTATACTGTGGCATTCTTGGTGAGGGCAGGATGCTACTCTGGGTCAGGGTCATACCGGCATGGGTTTCGTGATCAGAGAGCTCTCCCATGTCTCTCTTCATGTAGTCCAAGGAAGTACGTCTCTGGTCATTCATACCAACTTGTACAGTGACAGAGTCATAGTTGTACTTGTTCTGGAGCGACCGGAGTGCTTGTGTTATGTGGCAGATCCTGGTCCCAGACAGGCAGCTAACTGTAACCTTCTCCTTGTCCAGCCTAGTTAGTGGGACGTCAGTGTGCCTGACTATAGAGTTGCCTATTAGTGTGTTGGGTATGTTATTTTGCTTTAAGGGCTATGTTTGCTTGGTGCACTGATTATGTGAAGTATGTGTTTCATGGTTTGTGATGGGGTGTTGAGGTTGCTTGGGTGTCTGCTTTGGAGGCCTCTGTTGCTTTTGCAGATTTTTATTTAGAGCCTCTGAGTATGTTTTCATGTATTTGTGTTATTTGCCGGTGTTGGTTTAGTAGGTCTATGTGAGACTGGTGGTGTGTTGCAAGTATTTCCCTTCTCCTCTTGACTGTCAGTTCCAGTCTTGGGTTGAGGGAGCTTTGCCTCCAGTTTGGCTGTATAATTGCATCTCTCGCAATATATTGGTGTTTGTTGGTTGGAGGAGAGGGTTGTCTGTGTACATGAGGCAGTTGTAACATTGCCTCAAAATGCTCAGATTCACCATTTGGACTGGAGAGTACACCTGAAACTGCCCTTTGGACATACCTGTGAGCTGTTTTACTGATTGGCTGGTAGGGACGAATAGAGCCTAGTCTTTCTGGACAGTGTGGGGGGGGGGGTCTAGTGCTAGGGTTAATTTAGTGCTTGCTGTGAGATTTGAGCAAGTGCTGGGCTGTGAAATGAATGGTTTGAGTGCTTAAGTTGAAAGTTCGTCTAGTTCAAAGGGAAAAATTGAAGAGTAGACTTCGTGGAGTCGGGAATAGTTTATCCCTAGCTAACTGGCGCTGCCTGGCATGCAATACCGCACAAATGTGTTTTTTATAGCAGGGAAATGAAAGCGAAATTAGCCCAAAATAGCCAGCTACTAACTTCTGGGCTGAAACCACTCCTTCAGGGACAGATAGGCTGCTCAAAGCTCCCCTCTCTCTCAGGTGTACTGAGAAACTTCCTTCTATCCAAGTAAGGTATGGGTAACACAGCCCTGAATTCAGCAGTAACCTGAAAACTAGACTATACAAGTTCAGAAAGGCAGGAAACAAGTAGGTGTTTATTTTCTGGAAAAAAAAAAAAAAAAAGCGATGCAATAAAAAAAAAAAAAAAAACGCTTTAAATGCACACAAATGGCTATCACACTTCAGTGTATAGCCTACAACAGTTAGATTATTTAAACACAAAAACAACTTGGTTCAAGTGCAGGCAGCCAATAAGTACAATATGTAGCAGAAACAAGCTTTTTAAATCACAGAAACGGTAAAGAAAATGTGTGTTTTAGGCGGAATTAGACAGCAAGAAAATGCAGAAAAATACTTAATCACTCCAAAGTCTCTCTTGTCTCTCTGCTGCTGTAGAACTCTGCAGGACACCTGGCAGGTACTTGCTGAGCTGAATACAAGCACAAAAAAACTCGCAAATGCAGTTTTTATAGCAGGGAAACGAAAGAGAAATTAACACAAAATGGCCAATAAACTAACTTCTGGGCTACAGCAAACAAGGTGCACAAATTTCAGAAAGAAACTGTTCAAATAAGCCTTTAACCAGAAATTCCCAGCTCAGAAGGGCAGAATCTAGCCTCTCCTCCCACAAGAGTACAGACCACAAACCTTAATGTAAAATAGCTGGCCTGAAGCCCAAGTGCTTAAACCAAAAGGCTTGGAATAAGTTAGTTTAATCAGGCTACTACCAAGCAGTAACAACTGCAGCAGAATAATACAATTGAGGACTTTAAGAAGCACAAGTAAAATAAGGTAAAGTGGGAAGAAACGCAATTACAGTAAAAGCAGATGAATAAAATGCATTTTTAATAATAATAGAAAACAAGCAAACTGATTTAAACAAATTACCCAATTAACCAATAAAGAAACTCCAAACTGAGCCCTGTTCCAGCAGTCTTCAATCAGACAAGTTCTAACTGCACACTCCTGCCACTGGGGTGCAGGGGAACCTTCTCAAAAAATATGGCCTGGTTTAGTGCTAAAGTTATACAAACAAAGCTAGATTCAGCAGGCCTGAATCTAGTCTGTTACAGCAGACAAGGCGCACCAATATCCGAAAAGCTGTTCAAATAAGCAGGTCCAGTAAGCCTTTAACCAGAAATTCCCAGCTCAGAAGGGCAGAATCAGGCCTCTCCTCCCACAAGAGCACAAACCTTCTTAATGTAAAATTAACTGGCCTGGAGCCCAAGTGCTTAAACCAGAACTAGTACACTTGCCGAATAACAGACACTGAGCCTTCAATCCGCAATTCCCAACTTAGGATGCAAGCTACCTGTCCTGCCACAACAGTGCAGACCACAAACCTTCTTAATGTAAAACTGATGTAAAGCCCAAGTGCTTTAACCAAAAGACTTAGAATAACAGTTACAGTTTAATCAGGCTACTACTAAGCAGTAATAAATGCAGCAGCATAAACAATTGAGTACTTTTTAGGAAGAGGCAAAATAGATAGTGCATTTTTTTATATAACAATAGAAAGCAAGCAAACTGATTTAAACAAATTACCTGATTTAACCAGTAAAAATCATCAGACCTGAGCCCTGTTCCAGCAGTCTTCAGTCAGACAAAGTTCAGGGCCTAAGTTGGGTATGCCTACTCAAATGTTCTCTGTGTATTGGGCAGGATGTGCAAATGAGACTAGACTAGGATAGAGCTGAACAGATGGGAATAGTAGGCGTGTCTGAAATCGAAGTATGATCTCACTGTACTCTGAGTGAGCGAATGAGATGGGCCCATGAGGAGTATTCAAACACAAATGTACAGGAGGGATGGTCAGTTCCAAAGCCACCAAGATTAATACCACAACAAGAACAGGGTAGGTAGGAAAACTAACTACAGACATGGAGCTCACAATTTTCACTGAACAAATAAGCAGATAAATGTAGTACTATTTTTAATACAATATTCAATGAAACAAAACGGAAAAAATAAAATGCAGTGCTATCTTATAACACTAAGTTTGTACTTATCTCAGCTTGTAGTAAAGGCTTCTCAGCGCTTCTGTGGATCACTAGTGATATCTGCATTGCTTACTGTACTTATTTCCTTGTTTCACTTGAAAGAAAGTTACTGTCTGTCGTTTTTGCATTTAGTTACTTGTAACACATTGCACTCAAGTTACCTGGAACTTGCTCACTAAAGCAATTATATATGACAGCACTAAAAATTAAAAGCACTACACCCTCACTCCCCACTGGCCCTTGTTTTCAATTATTAAGGAATTCCCAATATTCTAGCATGTCCAAAGGTCAGTTGTCAATCTCCTCTCCGGTCCAGCTGGTGAATCTGGGAATCTTGAGGCAATGTTATAACTGCCTCATGTACACAGACAACCCTCTCCTCCTCCCACATAACACAAATACTTGCGAGAGATGCAGCTATTTAGCCAAACTGGAGGCTGAGCTCTCTCAACTCAGGACTGGCAAGACCAGACAGGAGGAGAAGGCAACTACACACACCACAAAACCAGCCTCACATAATGCTACCACACCACTGAATCAAACACATAAACACACAAAGACATACTCGGAGGCTCTGAGTAAAAATGTACCTAAACAGCAGAGGCCTCCAAAGCAGACACCCAAACAACTGCTACCTCAAGACACCCCACAAGCAACACATAAACCACAAAAGCAGTGTGCAAAGCAGTCACAGCCCTTAAGGCCAAATACAACACCAAACATACTTGTCATAGGTGACTCCATAGTCAGACACACTGACGTCCCACTCACCAAGCTGAACAAGGAGAGGGTCACAGTAAGCTGCCAATTCGCCACATAACACAAGCACTCGGGTCACTCCACGGCAAGTACAAATATGACAGTCATTGTCCATGCTGGTGTGAACGACCTGAGACGTACCTCCCTGGACTACATGAAAAGAGATATAGAGGAGCTCTCTGATTATGTAGCCCAGGCAGGTATGACCCTGACCCTGAGCAGTATCCTTCCTTCACCAAGAATGATTCCACAATATAGAGACAAGATGATCAGCTTCAACAATTGGCTTAATGTCTGGTGTCATTCAAAGGGGATCCAGTGTCTGTCTGCCCGGGATGACATGCTTGACAAGCCACGCTGCTTCGCAAGGGACGGCTTGCACTTGTCACCCCTGGGATTCGGATATTGGCTAAGGCTCTTGCCACCCCATAGTGCCTTTTTTAGACAAGGCTCAAATTCTAAACCTACCACCCTAGAAAACAAAAATGGGAAGAAACTGAGGGTAATACTGCTCAATGCCAGAAGTCTAAATCTCAAAATGGACGCACTCGAGGCCCTTCTCAGTATGGAGAACATCGATGTCTGTGCTGTAGCTGAAACCTGGTTCAAGGCTCCTGAGAGCACCCCGGCACTATTAGGTTTTACCTCATATCATGCGTTCCGGCCCCAAAACCCAGACCACACCACAAAAGGAGGGGGTGTATCCATATTCATAAAAGGATACCCATACCTCCAGGTTGGTGGCAACGCATAAGCCGGAAACCATCCAGGTGCAACTAACCATAGGCAAAACTGCTCTACAAATTGTAGCATGCTACAGGCCACCCTCTCAAACTCAGGAACTCCACACAGCCTTCCTGAAGACACTGGAGGGTATAAATGTATCTCCAAACACCATCATATTGGGTGACTTCAACTACCCGAATATAGACTGAGAACATTACTCAAGCCCTAACTTTCTAGCCCAACGGTTCCTGGTGTTCATAAATTCAAATGCCATGGAACAGCTAGTCACTGTTCCCACGAGAGGAGAAAATATACTAGATCGCATTATCACAAACATGGGGACAAAATGCTCCATACCGGAAGTATATCCCTCATTGGTGAGATCTGATCATAAACTAATCTCACTGGAAATCCACATCCCGCCCCCACCCCAAACAAAAAAGACCACAGTGAAGAAATTCTCTAAAGCAAACTTCACACTACTCAAGACTGGTGTGGTATCCTTCAAGGCCCCTGAGCTAGTGGAAACCACAACCCAAGCTGCGGAAGCCCTTACAAATGCCTTCTATGAACACATCCAGGACTGCATGGATCAGGCAATCCCAAATAAAACCAAGACTCTTAACACAAAGGGCAAACGTCCAGTCTGGTGGACCCCAGCCATTAACAAACTTTACAATAAGAGGAGGAAGCTATTACATGATGGAACAAAATCCATAAAAGGGAAGTCACCCCTGATCATTATTAGTAAAAATATACGAGCACTCATAAAATCAACTAAGGCCAATTTTGAGAGAAAAATTGCCATGGATTCAAAGGACAATCATAAGGCCTTTTTCAGCTATGTTAGGAACCTGGGTGGAAACTCCCAGATATGCTCAGAATTAGTCCAAAATGATACAAAAATCACTGAACCCACAGACATTGCCAACATACTGGCAGACAGGTTCAGTGCAAACTTCACCCCCCTCTCCCCCCCTAAAGGAGAGAACTATCCCAGCGGAGTGTAACCTCCCAGACATCTCAAATGCGCAGGTGAAAGCTGCTCTCAAGCTAAAAACACAGCATCAATGGGACCGGGTGGTGTCCCCAGCTGTGTGCTACATGACCTAAATAAGGAATTAAACCCGCACATAAGGCAGCTGTTTAATCTTAGCCTTACCACAGGATACGTGCCCAAGGAGTGGCGTACGGCAACTGTGGGTCCCACTCCACAAAGGCGGTGCCTCTACGGACCCTGGTAATTACCGCCCCATAAGCTTAAGTCTAGTCTGCAAAGCTATGGAGAGGATCATAATGGAGCTCATAAACAAAGATATAGGGGACTTGCAGACATTGGACCCGACCCAGTTTGGCTTCGTCAAGGGAAGATCATGCCTTTTGAACTCGACTTCTTCGAAACAGTCACCAAGGCCATTGATGAGGGAAAGGCAGTCCATACAGCCTACCTTGACCTTGCAAAGGCTTTCGACACAATACCCCACTCGGGTATTGTAGAAAAACTTACTAGCTTAAATGTAAACCCATATGTCACAAGATGGGTTGCAAACTGGCTTAAGGACAGAACCCACAGGGTTAGAGTTGCTGGTACTATGTCAGACTCCAAGCCGGTCACAAGTGGTGTCCCACAGGGCTCGGTCCTTGGCCCCCTATTGTTCGGCATCTACTTCTCAGAAGTACAGGCCAACATGGGAGGACTTTGACTAAGTTTGCAGATGACTGCAAACTGGGTGCCATAATGGAAAGTGCATCGGACACGGATATCCTTCAGAAGGGACTCACAGAAACAGCTGGTGCCAGAGCCATGGCCTGAAGTTAAACGCCAAAAAATGTATAGTCCTACCTTTCGGGGAAAAACAAGGTAACCCCAAGCTACCATACAGGTGGCAATCCACTATGCACAGAAGAGGTTATCGGGGACCCGGGGACCCAGGTTGACAGTGGCCTTTCTTTTGACACTCACGTTGCTAAAGTGGTTAGAAAGACCTTCTACATTGCCCACCTGATCATGAAGGGATTCACATCCAGATCTAGTGAGGTCATTGTTCCCCTGTACTCTTCACTTATCAGACCAATGATAAGTACAATGCCCCATTCGGGATGTATCTCACCAGACATCTGCAGCAATTGGAGACACCCCAAAAGTTCCTCACCAAAAGGATAAAGGGACTCCAAAATCTGTCATATGCTGCCAGATTGAAGAAACTCCAGCTCTATTCACTCTCATACTGTCTGCTCAGAGGTGACATGTGCCTGACATACAAGGCCATGTCCAACCCAGAATTAATGGACATGCTCCACCTCAAAAAATCCAAATCCACCAAAACCCCTAGAGCAAGCGACTTAAACCTTAGCACAGATATAAATAGGACATGCTGGAGGGATAGATTT
>NC_056748.1:270340936-270395936 GCF_019279795.1 Protopterus annectens | reverse complement strand
CTGGATTGGGTTTTATTCCAGGTTCTTTTTGGTGCCAAAGGAGATTGGAGGACCAAAGACCCATCTTGGATCTTTCTACCCTAAACCTGGCTGTATCCAAGACAAAATTTTGGATGGTCACTCTTCTCTCTGTCCTGCCCTATCTGCAGACTGACTGGATGTTTTCGATCGACTTCCAAGATGCTTACCATATCAAAATGAGCAGATGCTCCCGGAGGTTTCTTAGCTTCCGGCTAGGAGCCCATCACTTTCAGAGCCCTTCCCTTTGGTCTCACCACCGCCCCCTGGGTTTTCACCAAAGTGATGGCAGTAGTTGCGGCTCACCTGAGGCTTCAGGGTATTTACCTGGAAGATTGGCTCTTTGCTGCCCCGACCAAGCATCTTCTATGCCAAGCCAGGGACTTTTTTTTTTTTTTAATATATACTCTTAGCCAAAAATCTAGGCCGCGGTGGTACGACTGTAGCGTTGTTACCTCACAGCAAGAGGTTCTTCCATTCTATTCTCGGCATGGCTTAGGAGTGCCTTCTGTGTGGAGTCTGCATGTCCTCCCCGCGGTTGCGTAGCGTTCGAAAGACATGCGTGCATAAATGGGCGTGCCTTCATTGAAGGTTGGGAATCGAGCTGGCACCTGAGCATTTCGTAAAAAAAAAATTCTACTGCCAATCATTAGCGGACTGGAATTACGCTGTGGCGACCCCTTACCGGGGAAAAAGCCGAAAGACAAACACTCTTAGCCAAAAATCTAGGCATCACTATCAATCTCTCCAAATCCGCACTGACTCCAGTTCAGAGCCTGGACTTCATCAGCGCTCAGTTAGACAAGTCAAATGCAGTTCTTTCTTACCCCGGAGAGAATACACAAATGTGATGGTGCATGTCTTGCAGGTTTGTCATACAGTGGTTCCAACTGCAGAATCTGTTCTCAGGGCCTTGGGTTCCATGGCAGCTACAATCCAACTATTGCCTTTAGCATGCCTTCACATGCACGTTCTACAATGGACTCTTGCTGTGCAATGGTCTCTTCTGGACCAACCCTTGTCTTATTCTGTTTGAATATCTCTGATGTTCAGGGACTCCCTTCTGTGGTGGATTCAGTCTCTGGACCTAATGAAGGGTTCTGCCTTTCTTCCACCCTTGCCCAAAGCCAGTGACCACTGACCCATCCCTGCTCAGGTGAGAAGGTATTGCTCAGGATGGACAGTCCAAGACACATGGTCCCTTCCCGATCAATCTGCATATCAACATGCTAGAGATCAGGGTGGTGCTTCTAGCGTTGCAAACTCTTCATGCCCATCAACCCAAGCAACAAACAGGGAGGAGCCAGATCCAACCCCCTTTGTCACGAAGCCATGAGTGTGTGGGAATGTGGGATCTCCTTTTGTTTTCTGATAGCGCACATTCTAGGTCTGTCCAACATTCGAGCGAACAGGCTCAGCAGGTCCATTCTGATACCTTACAAGTGGTCTCTGAACCCTTCAGTGGCAGAGAAGATCTTCCTCAGGTGGGGTCATCCTTGCTGTGATTTCTTTGCATCTCCTTCCAGTGTGAATTGCAGCAAGATATTTGCCCTGTGCCCCCCGCAGGGGGAAGCCCCCAGAGACTCTCTCATTTATGCTTGGCCACCCGGTCTATGCTTTGCCTATCCTCTTCTGCCTTTTATCTCCAAGTTTCTGCAGAAAGCTTGCAGGCTGGGGAGCACAGTCATCCTCATTGCCCCATTCTGGCATCGCAAAGTCTGGTTCCCGTCCCTACGGTCTCGCTCTCTA
Source organism: Protopterus annectens (assembly GCF_019279795.1). Lineage (NCBI taxonomy): Eukaryota > Metazoa > Chordata > Ceratodontiformes > Protopteridae > Protopterus > Protopterus annectens. Next base: position 270,394,169 of record NC_056748.1, on the reverse strand, counting down.
GTTCCACCATGGACTCTGGATCCAGTTCAGGATCTTATTTCTCATCCTTTGGGGATACCTCATCCAGATCTGGGCAGTCTGAAGGTCACTGCTTGGCTGCTCCAGTTCCCATGATCATAAGGCTCCTGGTTTATCTTCCTCAGTTAAGGAGATTCTGGTTGCGGCTCACAGGTCATCAACCAGAAGAGTCTACTGTAGCAAATGGGAATGCTTTTCGGTCTGGGCTTTGCAATGTGCCTTGGACCCTTTTACGGCCCCGGTCTCAACAGTTTTAGATTTTTCGGCAGTTTTTTTTCAACAGGGCGCCAGTTCGTCTTCTATTAAAGTACAACTGGTCTCTGTCTGTACTTTTCATGTATGGGACAGTATGACTTCTTTATTGTCTTCTAAGCTCTGCAAAGCTTTCCTAAAGCGTCGCTCTCTACTGCGTTCTCCGGTGAAGGATCCTATGCCTCCGTGGGACCTTACCTTGGTTCCCCAGGCTCTAGTTTCACCTACTTTTGAACCTGGAGCTACAGTTGAGATGCAATATCTATCCTGGAAGACTGATTTCTTGGTAGCCATCACTTCTGCTAGGAGGGTGTCCTAAGCTCCAAGCTCTCTCTATCCAAGTGTCTTGCATGATTTTCCACAAGGATAGAATCTCCCTATGCACCAGTCCTTTTTTGCCAAAGGTGGCCTCTGAAGCAAACCTAAACTAAACTATCAATCTGCCAGTATTTTTCCCAAATTTTTAAAATAGGGGAGAATAGAAATTGCATTTGTTATGTATATACGCTACATTTCTACCTTCACAGGACTAAATCCTTTAGAAAATCTGACCAGTTTTTCTTATGCTAAACATTTTTTGGGCAAACCAATTTCCAACGTTACAATTGCAAGATGGATAACCGAATGCATTACCAGAGCCTGTTGAGTTGAGGGTCTCTCTCCGCCATGTCAGTAAAAGCACTCTACCAGGTCTGTGGTTACCTTGGTGGCATTCTAGTCCAGGGTGTCTCTGGATGACATTTGTTCTGCTGCTACATGGTCCTCATCTCATACCTTCATTTTCCACTATAAGTTGGACATCATTTCCAGAAGTAGGGCTTCATTTGGCTCTGCCGTGTTCTAGAATATCCTTCCATGAAGGCCTCTCGGGTGTAAGTAGCTGGGGGCTCTGTCCCAAAGGTTGAAGAACAAATAAAGTAAACTAGTAATGTACTCAACATAACGTTCTGCCTGAGTAGTTGTACTTCATTTGTCTTCAACCATCTCCTCTCCTTCCACCTGCCTTGTCACTGTTATTCTGACCATGTGTAAGAAACTGATTGTCACACAATGTTCCTTATATTTTTGGCTCGGGAAATTTTAGGGCAGTCATCTGTGGTAAGGCCTTCTCGAGTCAAGTGTGTGTTTGTTGCTAGCAGCAAACTCCAATCTGAAGGGAGGAAGGAGATTGGACATTATGGGTAGGGGGAGGAGCTGAGAGCTCTGATCAATGATGCTTGTTATGCCTGCCTTGTGAAGCTGACTGCAGCTATACTCCCATTACTTCCTCACATGCTAGTAAAGTTCTAGTTCTAAAGATCCCACAATAAGTTGCCACAATGCATCATCTATTCTTTGAACTAAAATGAGGGGGAAGATGTGCTGCCCTCACTACTTGAGAAACATTGCAAACTTGTAAAAAGCGAAACTGGAATACAATAGGAGCCAAACTTCGAAATCCAGACGTAAATTTATTATACGAAATAAAAGGTAAGCGCTTTCGGCCTGGTCTGATGAAGGTGGGATATTCTATTCCGCCGAAAGCGCTTACCTTTTATTTGGTATAATAAATTTACGTCTGGATTTCGAAGTTTGGCTCCTATTGTGTTCCAGTTTCGCTTTTTACAAGTTTGCTTCGTTTTGTAGTTTGTACTAGAGAAACATTGCAAATTATAGATCCCCCCCCCCCAAACATAAATGAACAGTCGTGATACTATTGCCTGTCCCCACAGATTAACCATCCTTAACCCCTCTTGATATTTTATACATTTTCACAGTTCACATTAAATGTCGCTTCTAATGTGAGATTGTCACTCTCTCATGATTGTTTTTACATCCCATTTCTAATTTTTGCGTGCCCCTTTAAACATAACTTGCAGTTTTGGTTACCTGATTGCCTTGTAATAATTTGTTCTCACCTGCTGTACATACAGTGAGACTTGGCATAACTTTATTTAAATTCATGAAATGTGCCATAGTTTAGATGCTAGTAGTGTTTAACTCTCACTCTTAGGCTGCATCTGGAAAAGCTACATTTTTATGGACTGTTGTATTATCTCGCTGAACAAATTTAAAATAAAAATCCTGTCATGAAAACAAGATTCTCAGACCATTGAAAGGGTATGGAGTACTGAAATTTTAGCAAAGCAGACCAGACTTGATCTGTGTTTTCAGGACAGACTTGCTAGTCTATTCAGGAGCACCTGAAACTATCAATGTTGGTAATGATCACTGGTGCATTAGCCTTTGATATATATGGGGTTATATCCTGCATAGGATATTACAGCTGGCCAACTTTCAAAGCTTCAAGGCACCTTCACGTGCCCAGACTGCTGGTCAGCTCAAGCTAAGCTGACTGACAGTTTGACACCAAGCCTTTCAGAGCTTTCCTGCTGTTGGAGATCCCTCCTCTGCTGGCTTTTAAGGATAGACTGTCTACTTGTGCTATTCCTTTGCTGGACAGAAGTTTCCTTTGGAAATCTTCCACATTTAAAAAAATGCTTTGCTAAACAGTAAAGTACATCAAGTTTATTTTTAAGCTAAGGTGCATTTTAATGGACTGTGGGCTCCCAGTTTTTACAAGTACAGTTTTTTCCTTTTAGTTTAAAGTACTTAAGCTATCTTTCTGTGGAGAAACCCTTGTGTACAGGAATTTGTGTGGTGTATCGACCAGGTATCTCTGAATCCAGGAGTGCCTTTTCTGGTCTCTTGCCAGGAGTTATAAATGGATGCATCTGATCTGGCATGGGGGAGCATGCTCCAAAAACTCAAAGGTCCAAGATGTATAAATACAGCCATAAACAGCAGGAGCCATACAAATGTCAAGGAATGGAAAGCTTTTATACTCGCACTTCAGTCCTTGATCCACATTTAGACTACAGGTCCTGTCTGAGTACGCAGACAGCACCAGATTTATGTGGTATAAGCATGGGGCATGAAGTCGTCCTGTGCAAACGAGCCGTGGTATCCTTGAACAGTAGTTTCTTCTGTCAGGCTGTGTACATACCCTTGGAGAAGAACAGTTACAGGCCATCATCTAATGGATGTTAGAGAGGTCTTCAGGACACTTTTCCTGTAGTGGAGTACTACCCAAATAGATATTTTCAAATCTGCCCAGAATAGGCAGCTCTGGTTTTCTCCAGGGTACCATGCCTAGCAGCATGGAAGACTCGACTCACTGCCTTTCTTGTGAAAGGGTAAATCCCTTTATGCGTATCTTGATGAAATCCAGGATCTTCAGCCTTTTTCCCCTTTCCAAATAAAGAAGCTAGGCTGTCTAGTATTTAAGCAAACCATTTCTAACTGGGTTTCTAAGGTTATTTCTTTGGAAGACTACTCGCTGCTCCAGTTAATAGCCAATTCCACTAGGCACTGGGGAGTCAACTGCTCTTTTCCGAGGTCTAGATGCCAGATCTTTCTTAGAACCAGATAATCTTGGTCTTCTGTTCACAGTTGCAAAGCATTGCAAGATTACTTTCTCCAGGGTAAGAGCAGGCTTTGTCCTATCCTTTAAGGAATTATAGACCCTAGTTCTGCTCCTTTTGTCCTCCCTTTCCGTTTAGACAATGTAGAGAATTTCCCAACTGTTAAACTGTAAAATTGATCTACGGAAGGACTTGGTACAGTTGTTTAAGAACTTAAACAGATGTCTGACTTATTTTGTTGCACTTTTTGACAGTACATTTGTAAATAGCTGCCTCTGCTTCGTTATCATGGTGTAGGGCAAGAAAGTCCTGAAGTAGTTATGTCTAGTGCATCTGTTATGTACTTCCTGTCACCTCTGGGCTGAGGTCCTGCATCAGATGAGTCACAAGAGGAAGGTGCCCAGACTTTGGTGTGCTGGCCAAACCTATGGCTGTCTCTGGAAGGATATCACAGCTATTAGTAATACTGCATCAGTTATCAGTCTGACATTGTAAGTTCTTAGTGTACATTCTGATGGTCTTCAAGAATATTTGATAAGAGTGGAGAGCGTATCAGTGTGGCAGGATAGGCTACCCCAATTATAGGGGCCATGGGCATGGCGAGTTCTTTCTTCGGGTTATCTGATTGGAAAGGTGAAAAAAAGTCTAAAAAAGTCTAAAACTCACTTTCGGGCATTATATAGGGTAGGTGAGCAGTGACTTATGGAGAGGAATGTGGAAGGATGTCCTTCAAGGATGCATCTGCAGTCATAACATATGGGTTGTCCTGCCTCAGGCAGCCCTTCGGTCGGCCGGATTCCAAAGTCTGGGTCTGGCCTCGGCTGATGTCGCATTTTCCCTGACGTCCGAGCTTCTGGGGTATAAAGGCATCAGCCGACGCCATTTTCCCCAGTCTTTCTTGCCGCGCGGTGCCCGAAGCAGAAGCTGTTCACAAGTGCCGGTCGGTCAGATCCAGAGATTTCAGCTACTGAAGACTTCTAAAAAAGCTAAGTACCCCGTTGGGGACTCTTTCTTGCCTCAGCCGATGTCAGACAAAGTAAATAATTGTTTAACTTGTGGGAAACAATACCTCATAAGGATTTCCATTCTTACTGCCTTCCTTTCGGGCATTATATAGGGTAGGTGAGCAGTGACTTATGGAGAGGAATGTGTTAGGTTCTGCCCACCAACCCAAAAAAGGTGGATCAGTAGAGGTGGTTCTGCCTACCAACCCCAAAAAGGTGGATCAGGAGAGTAAACACCTCAGTATCTGGGAATATTAAAAAAAAAAAAAAAAAAAAAAAAAAAAAAAAAATGAAGTCTGTCTCTCTCTCGGTCTCTCTCTCGAAATGCTCCAAGATGCATGTCTTTGGAAAGTGGGAGGAAACAGGAGCACCCAGAGGAAACTCTCACAAATGCAGGAAAGACCTGCAGACTCTGCACAGAAGGCACCCCAGCCGAGAATTGACCCGCAAGACCTCTTGCTGTGAGGCGATTAATGCTAATTGCTGCACCACTGGGCCGCCCAGACTAACATTCAGCAAATATTGCTGAAAGAGGCTAATCAAGCAATCCAAAAAAAATTTCAGCTTGCAAAATGGTTTCCAGTGTTTGACCACCAGCTTGGGTTTTGTGTTTAAAAAAAAAAAAAAAAAATTCCCTTCAGTACGTAAATGACATACTAAATCTATTTGGGTGTAGTAATATACGTTGTGCATGTATACACACTCATGCATGGCACATTTTTCTGTAGACTTGCACAAGCCTGTCCACATTGCAATAAAATTTCAGCCATTTGAATGTCACATTCCTCAAACAGTCCGACACACTCTACTGTGTGACTTTGTAAAGAAGGCCAAGCTTCAAGTTAGTTTTCTGTACAAAATGCCAGATATGCATATCAGAATTACAGGCTGTCATCTAGGATCCACCCCCAAGAGCTATGCATGTTACCTGCTCAACTTTAGTGTCATTAGAGAAAGTTGTGCATAGTGTGCCAGTTTGAGAGCATAACTGTTTGGTGGTCCTCCATACCCCTTACACTAGCTGATGCAGTGACTGATATTTGTATACCAGTGTTTTGGGAATAAGAGCCATCCCTGAGATGCTGCTGTCTGTCTAAAGGGATTTGCCCATGTATGTTGATGGGTACTACAAGCCTGGTATCGCTTTACATATGTGTATACATGTGACGTATAATTGGATGTTCTTCAAGGATCCATATTGGTCCTTCACCTGTTTATCTCAGCATGCACGCAGCATCACGTAGGCCAACGTCCTACAATATGCACATGATTCTACATTGGCTCAGCCCAGGGACTCCAGCACCTGCAGAATAAACTCTGGAAGCTCTCTTGTCATTTTGAAACCTAGTTATTGAACGTCTGCTACTACTAAAGCCATAATCATCTTTGTTTTAACAGGCAAGGGAAATAAAACTGATTTTATTCTTGCCTAACAGTCAACGGCTTAGACTGGCATACAATGCATAACTTTCTCTAATGACACTGGCACTAAAGCTTCTGCAGGTAACATGCATAGCTGTTGCGTGTGATCCTTGATGACGTTTTAACAGGCAAGGGAAATAAAACTGATTTTATTCTTGCCTAACAGTCAACGGCTTAGACTGGCATACAATGCATAACTTTCTCTAATGACACTGGCACTAAAGCTTCTGCGGGTAACATGCATAGCTGTTGCGTGTGATCCTTGATGACAGCCTACAGGGTCCTAGTCAATAACAGCAGAGTAGTAAGTAAAAGTTAACTCTTAACTTCCCAGCATACAGTATACTTCTGCTGTGTTCACAAATGTGTCTTGACAGCTAGCCATTCTGCAGCATAGCTTTAATACAGCTTCTAACTTTGCTGTGACTTCTTTCTAGAATACACCACTGCACCACACAAGAAAAAAATCCTTATTTGCATAGCATGCTAACTCTGCCAGAACAGGTGCTGTTCAGTCCAGACTTCTATGAATGTCTACTACCAGAATCCTTTGGTCCAAGGACCAGTATTCTGCCATTACTTGTCGGACACCAGTGATAGAAATGCTCACTTTTCTGGCTGACCACGTCCAGGCTCTGTAATGCTATCCCCTGTACAGCAAAACAAAGCAGCACCTGTACAGCAAAACAAAGCAGCCTCTGCACCCCTTTAAGCTCCTCCCCTAAAAAGATTCCTTGGTAACTCCTGGTATTTGCAAATGTTCATCTCACCAGGGTTATATTTTAACAACTTCCCAGTAGAATATGTTTCTCAAGGTGAGAAGTGAATAATGACCCTTTCTTCCCTTCAGCTGAACTTGATCTGATGAAAAAAGTATGTTACTGTAAATGTTGGCTGCATGGAGTTTATCACCTTCATCTAACAAATGCTAATTGTATACTGTCCTTTTGACTTAATGCATCATTATGCTGCGTAACCATCCTGTGACAAATGCTCATTACTATATCCTGCCATACTGGCATTTGAACACAGTACAATATACCCAGTTAACTGATACTGGTGCAGATGTTCATCGTGTTACCCTGCTGCAGTCATCACACTAGGGGGGTTATCCTGTCGTCAGGCGGTCCCGCAGTCGGCCGGATTTCCAAAGTCTTGGTCCGACGTCGGTTGCTGTCGCCTCATCCCGACGTCAGTGCGCCAGGGGTACATATACTGCAACTGACACCATTTTCTTCAGTCTTTCTTGCCGCGCGGTGCCCGAAGCATAAGCAGTTAGCAAGTGCCGGACGGCCGACTCCTGAGATTGTCGAATTTCAGACCGAAGTCTTCTATAAAGCCAAGTACCCCATTGGGGAAACTTTTCTTGCCTCAGACCGATGTCAGAAAAAGTTAATTGTATTTCTTGTGGGAAGCAAATACCTCAAGGATTTTCATTCTTATTTTATTCCTTGCCTAGGCCATGATCACGACGTCACTTGTCGTTTTTGTGCTAGGTTTAATAAGTGTACTATTAAAAGACGATTTGATTTCGCACAACACTTTTTTTTTTTTGGTAGAAAATTTAACTATAATATGCCGTCGGAGCTACCGACTACTGGCGTGCACAAAAACCGCAGGGACAAGGACCGACAGCCCAGGCCTAAGCCCGATTCCGAGGCCTCGGTTGATCCGGTCTCTGGTTATCAGTGAGGCTCCGACGCAGCCCCTGACTACTGCAGTTCTGGAACCCGAGACCGCTACGGATATTTTGACGGAATGTACTAGGCCGACGCAGCCTTTTACTTCAGGCCCTTCCGACGATTTACCTTCCAAGGATGTCGGTGCTTCAGAAACGCCATCGGTTTCTGAAGGCGTATTCAGACCAACGACTCTTACAGTCAAAACGTTTTCCAAGTCTAAGACGACTTCTAAATCAAAGACTACATTTCAGTCTCCTGTTCAAGGCCCTATGCCTAAGAAACAGATGCTCAGAATGGCTGAATATTTGATTTCTCTTATCAGGGGTTCTCTGCCTCCTCCTGACAAAAGGCCTAGACAAGAGGAAGATTCTGCTTCCTCTGAGCAACTGCCTATTTCTTCGAATTCCTCTGAGGACCAAGACTATTCCTTCTCTCCTTATGAAGATTCTGATGCTGAGGATTCTATTCCCTCAGCTTCTCCTCCTGAAGGCTACTCTTTTGGGGAAACTTTACACACTGAGGGAACATTTTCACTGGGAAGGTCAGGATTACTCTGATTCCAAGAAAAGGCTCAGAGTTTCTTTTACTTCCCCAACAGAGACCTCTAGCCATCTCTCTTGTTTGGGACATTGTGGATTATGTCTATTTAGAATCCAGTTTCAACCCAGACTCTCTACCTCCTGCTCTGGCCAAGCCTGACTGATACTACAGAGTTCCTGATTCCCACAAATTTCTTTACAAAAGCCCAGTAGCTGACCCAGAGACCATCTCCCAGGGTCCCAAGGGGGCTAAGGCTTCCATGGCTAAAAACCCAGTACCTTTTGAAAGGGGTTCAAGAGCACTAGACAGGTGGGGGGAAAAGGTTTACACCTCAGTCACATTAGCTATGAGAGCACTAAATTGTCAATTTCAAAAGTATCAGCAATTTCTGATTTCTCAGTTAAAACAAAAGATAACCTCCCTCCCTCAACAATCTGAATTGAAAGAAGTACAGGATTTGTTGCACGCCACCGAACAGGTGGGCAAACATACCTTACAATGTGGGTTTGATTCTTTAGAGGCCTCCTGCAGAGCAGCTGTCACTGGATCAGTTATACGTAGGCATGCCTGGTTAAAGGAACAAAGTTTGCCTGATCATGTTAAAGCAAAACTACTAGATGCTCCCTTACAGCAGGATGTTCTTTTTGGAGTTAAAGCAGAAGAAGTTTTAAAGAAAATGGAAGATGAGGCAAAATCAATGCAGACAGTCAAAGATTTCCTACAAGTACAACCCCCTCGCTTCAGCAGAAACTGGCCAACAAAAAATTGGTCCTTTCCAGCCACTGACAGACCTCAGAGGGGTAAATACAGGCGACCAAGGGGCAGAGGACAACCACAAGCCCAGTATAAACCTCGCCAATGGGGCACTCCAACCCAGAAGGGAGGAGAAGACAGGTCTCAACCCACCAGAAGGCAAACTCGATGACTTGCACCTCAGCTGGCCAAACAAAGCTCTCTTGTCAGCCCCCTTGGGGGGAAATTAGCACTATTTGCAGACAACTGGCACATGGTCACAAAGGACAAATGGGTCCTAGACATAATTTTACGAGGATACAGATTCCACTTTCACACCTTGCCAATGAAAAGAGGAATGCTAAACCTGCCACAAAATAAAAGGGCAGAGGCTCAAAAACAAATTACAGCTCTCATGACCATGAGAGCCATTCAGCGGGTACCAACTCAAGAGCAAGGCCAAGGATTTTACTTAAGGCTCTTTCTAGTACCCAGAAAGGACAATGCTTGGAGACCAATTCTGGACCTTTCAACTCTAAACACTTACAAGTTCCCAAATTCAAGATGCTAACACTACAGCAGCTACTTCCCATGTTGGGCAAGGAAGCATGGCTGGGCAAGGAAGCATGGCTGGTAACGTTGGACCTCAAGGAGGCATACCTGCATGTCCCTATCAGACAAAGTTCCAGAAGATATCTCCTTTTCATTGCAGGTTCAACCCATTATCAATTCTCTGCACTGCCCTTTGGCTTATCTACTGCGCCCAGAGTTTTCACAAAATGCCTGGCACCAGTAATTGCATACTGCAGACAGAGGAATTCAAATATATCCATACCTGGACGACTGCCTCATCCAAGCAGAAAGAAAAGACATTCTCTCTCTTACATCTGGCTTTTGTGAAGCATCTACTAAATTGGCTGGGGTACACAGTAAACGAAAAGAAGTCAAAACTAGTACCCTCACAAAAAAATGACATTCCTGGGTACCAGCTTGGACACAATTGCCCAGAAGGCTTATCTTACACCAGACAAGCAACTTCAACTGACTCTATTTCAAGACCATGGCAACAAAGACCCAGTTAACTGCAAGAAACATTCTGCAGGCTTTGGGCTTCATGGCATCTTGCATTCTGATAATACCATTTGCAAAACTATGAGGAAATTACAGTGGTACCTAAAAAAGCGTATTGTCTCAACACAGCCACAGCTTGGACACAGTGATATCTGTCATTCCCTGCCTTCAACTGGAATTTCTATGGTGGGCACAGGCATGTCACCTCAACAAGGGTCAGCCTTTCACCTTGCCCCCAACCAGGCAAACTATCACAACAGATGCTTTAGACTATGCCTGGGGGGCACACATGGCAGGGCAATGCATTCAAAGCCTATGGACTGCAGAACAAAGAAAACTGCACATAAATCAAAAAGAGATGCTAGCTGTACAGAAAGCTCTGACAGCCTTCAAGGATCTACTACAGTCAGGACAACTTGCAATACAGACGGACAACACCACAGTAATGTGTTACATAAACAAGGGGGCACACATTCCTACCCTCTTTGCAGGCAAGCAATAAACGTATGGAACACAGCTCTGGCCTACCAAGTCCAGTTACAAGCTCAATTCCTGCCAGGACAGAAAAACACATTGGCAGACGACCTAAGCAGAAACATCAAAGATTTCCACGAGTGGAAACTAGACCCACAAATATTTACAATGATAACTCAAAAATGGGGTCTTCCAAATATAGACCTGTTTGCCAGTCCTCAAAACTACCAACTAACAAAATTCTGTACAAGGACATTCCACCATCAAGCTTGGAAAGTGGACGCGCTCTCCTTCAGTTGGAAAAACCTGCCCGCATATGCCTTTCCTCCATTACCTCTCCTCACAAAGGTTCTTTTGAAGGTCAAAAAGGAGAAGCCTCGACTGATTCTCATAGCCCCAGACTGGCCACGCCAGCACTGGTACCCGCTATTGAAGAATATGGCTCACAGCCCACCATGGATATTGCCTTAAAAACCTCATTTGCTCACACAGCAAAACAAACAGATTCTACACAGCCAGCTCAAAACCTTAAATCTGGCTGCATGGCAAATCAATTAAGCATCCAACCAGCCCCTCTTTCACAAGCAGTACTGGATGTTATTCTGGAAGCCAGGAGGCCAAGCACCAGGAAGGCTTACTCGGACAAATGGAAAAGGTTTTCTGCTTGGAACCAAGCTAAAGGCCAAGACACAACTCGGCCTCATATGCCTCGCATTCTGCAGTATTTAGCTGAGATGTTGCACAAAGGACTTTCCTTCTCCTCAATTAAAATCCATGCTTCAGCTATTTCAGCTTACTACGAGACGAATCCACCTTTATTTTCAAATCCTCTTCTAAGGCAGTTCCTCAGAGGGGCAAAAAAACATTAGACCGCCTAGAAGAGCTCTTACACCAACATGGGACCTCAACTTTGTTCATGAAAAACTAACGCTACCTCCCTTTGAACCAGCTTTCTCTGCAGACCTTCAGTTCCTATCTTGGAAGACTGCCCTGCTCCTGGCAATAACTTCTGCCAGGAGTGTCTCAGAATTACAGGCACTTATGGCAGTGGAACCTTTCCTCATTTTCCATCAAGACAGAGTTTCTCTACGAACTAATCCTTCCTTCATGCCTAAGGTGGTTGCCATTGTAGCTTTAAATCGAACCATCCACCTACCCACTTTCTTCCCCAATCCACAGAACAAAGGTGAGTGACATTCACAGGCACCTTTGTTACTACTTGGATAAAACTAAGGCTTTCAGAAAAACTGACCAGCTCTTTGTATCCTATGCTACAGCTTCTCAAGGGAGGGCCATATCCAAGCAAACCATTTCTAAATGGATAGGCCATTGCATACGGTTCTATTATACCCATCATGGGAATCCAGTTCCCCCTACCATTAGATCCCACTCTACCAGGGCAACAGCTACCTCTACAGCCTTTCTCAGGGGGGTTCCTACCAAGGAAATTTTAGAAGCTGCAACTTGGAGTTCTGTACACACCTTCACCAAACACTATCACTTGCCTCTTTTTATCCTAAGTCCAGGGCGGGGTTCGCCACTGCAGTTCTGCAGGGCCTCATTGCCTCCACTAACCCTCTGATACCTCCACCCTACCTTAGCTTTAGGACTCAACCCAAGTGTGATGACTGCAGCATTGTAACACGATGAACATAGTACAGTTTTGTACCTACCATAAATGTAGATGTTCGAGTGTTCACCCTGCTGCAGTCCAGGTTACCCTCCCTCCAACCCCTCTGATCTACTGGCTAAATCTCTGCTATGCCTTACTGATGTATTTGCTTATAGCTGAAGGGATTTTGTTTTTGTACAGTGTTCTCACCTTTTTGTACTAATTTGGATCACCTTTTTGGGGGCACCTGACATCTGGGGCAAGAAAAACTGAAGAAAATGGCGTTGGTTGCAGTATATGTACCCCTGGCGCACTGTCGTCAGGGATGAGGTGACAGCAACCGACGTCTGACCAACACTTTGGAAATCCGGCCGACTGCGGGACCGCCTGACGACAGAATAACCCTAGTGTGATGACTGCAGCAGGGTGAACACTCTAACATCTACATTTATGGTAGGTACAAAACTGTACTTTTTGGAATGTAATATGTATGCAATGTGTTTTAACCCCCCTCCCCCCCCAATAATTCTGTTAGAATTTTTCTCCCTGTGCCTTTTGATGAGGATAGTGCTTAATTAGTCTTTCCTGGTAGAAAAAGCAAGTGAATGGGACCTGCTATTAACATATTTGTATAATAAAGTTTAATTGTGTGTTGTGAATGCATGGGTCTATGGCAAATGATTGCAGGAACATGTGATCACATCGCTAAAGATAACATGGTCACATCATCAAATCTGCTTCTCTATAAGCCAGTATCTTTGCTTGCCCTTTCCCCAATATGGAGTTGTCAGATTTTTAATACACAAAGCACGCTGTATTTAATGCAAACGTAAACCAGATTTCTCTTCTTAAAGGACAACAGCGGGATTCTATTAAATGCTCAACTTCTCTGACCTTTTTCTCCCTATTTACTGTCCCTGCTGTGAATAAACAAGAATACAGCATTTAAATATTAAATTGACTGTTTCTCTCCACTATGACAGTACTTTACTTTACTATGGTGGTTTCACTTTCAAAAAACTTTTATCCTGCCCTGTAAAAGCTTGCTGCATTCTCCAATTCATTGATGTCATCAGGGCCATTGAATACAGGTAGTTTTCTGCCCACTCCCCTCCCCATACTGACATCACTGAGACCATCCTAAAAATCCACCCTTGCTGTGATGTCACAGCTCCCTGGTCCTTCCCCTACCCAAATACACTCGAACCACAGAAGAAACACCAAGGGACCACTGTTTCACCAAACAGAGGTTCGTTATAATACTAAGCGATTTCATCTGCTCCATCACCAAGACTTCATCAGAGTATAATAGAAATCACTTATGACTTGGGAAGACTGTTAGTCGAATACAGTGCTTTGTACTCTGTAGCAAATTTTATGAGGAAATGTCTTTGAATTTCATTCATCTGTCCTGTAAGAAGATTGACTATCTCATTAAGAATTTTTTTGATCAGGGTCAGATTGTGTAAAAGTTGTATGATTTTTTTTGGTGTAAAATTTCTTATGGTACCATCTTTATTTGCTATACCGAAAATCCACAAGAGTATCTATGACTCCCCTATGAGACCAATAGTCAATGCAAGTTGTTCAAAAACACATTCACTTGCAAAATGTTGACTTGAAGTTGTGAGGGTCAGTAGTTTTACCTACTTGTGTAGGCACTCTTGGGATTTTTTTGTTAAAAATTAGGCAACTCACTTATTCAGACTTGTTGGTATTTTTGACAATAGATGATGTAGAGTTATTCACTGTCATTCCCCCATGATGTGGGTCTCGCTTGGTTCGATAATTTTCTAAGGGAAGCTAATTGTTTTAGCCAAGATAAAATTTATATACTGAATCTTTGTATGGAGCTGGTGTTTCTGTTTTCTTAAAGGAGCAATATTTTCAACAGGCTAAAGGTCTAGCTATGGGGACCGCACGTGCTAACATTGTTCTAATACAATGGGAGAAGAGCTACTTGAGGTAACCCCATGGAGGATGTGCACACGATACCTGGATGGCATCTTTATTGCATGGGAGGGTGATATCGCAGACAATGTCTTTTGTTGAATTTTTAAACAGCTGTACACCTTTTCTGAGCTTTACCAATAATTTCAGTGCCATCTCTATAAACTACCTAGATGTTACTTTCATAAAAAATTATAAACATTTAAGTTTTGAGAGTACTATATACAGAAAACCAATGTACAGTAATAGCTTACTTCACTATGAAAGTAATCATCCTAATTTTTAAAAGAGGAATTTTAAAGGGCCAATTCATTTGTTTGGCCAGGATGATTTCAGACCATGATCATTTTGATAAAGAAAGTGAAGTATTTGCTAATTTCTTGGCTTATTAGGTCTGTTCGTATGGATATTAGGAGAAGAGAGAGCGGAGCTATTGTACCCCTTATTAGAAGCAATATTAGGTCAGTTAATGAATTATTTAAACCTGTGAACTCCATTCAGAAATTATTTTTCTAAATGTTCTGTTATGCAATATTATGCAGAAGGTAGAGCCAGTAGGAATATTCTCAACAAGAATTGGTCTATCATTTCTTTGTTTAGTGGTATTTCTGACAGTGTGGGGATAAACCAGTTTGTATATAAAAAGGGTAGAACCATAAAAAACTACTTGGAGCCCAATATTGTTCATTTGGGTTTGGAATCTTGACAGGAAAATTGATACTAGGAAGTGTGTTTTTTTGTAGTCAAGTTTATTTTGAATACAGACCACATTCATGTTAATGGACATTTTCTTTTGTCAAAAATGCACCAGTTTCTATGTAGGAAAAACAGAGAAAATTGAGGGAGAGAATATACAAATACTCCCTTGATATTTTAAAAAAAAAAAAAAAAAAAAAAAGCTACAAACTCTCTAGCTAAACTTGTACACAGCAACCCATCTCATAATTTCCTGTTTTTTGGGTTGGACTGTGTCCTAAAGAACCTTAGGGGAGGCCTGTGGGAGGAATTACTGGAACAATGTGAATTATGGCAACTGAGGCTTAATGCTGATATGCATCCCGGGCTTAATGAACAGATTTCTATTGGAATGTGTTAAAATCTACCAGGTATAATTAATTTTTGATAAACAATTAGTGTGATTTGTTTATAGTGATTAATAGTGTACTGATTTTAAATTGTTTTATTTCTTAACTTATTGGATGTGTGAAGTCATGTGATGTTTTAGAGTATTTGAACCTGTGTGTGATTTCTGTTGCATACTTTGAAGTCTTGTGATAGAGCAGACAAAAGCACTTAGTATTTTAATAAACCTCTGTTTGGTGAAGCCGTGGTCCCTTGTTTCTTCTGTTCTTTCGAGTGTGTTTGGAGCATTTGGTGTTCCTGGTTCTTGGTCTATTGTCGTGTCTTTGGAACCTTCCCCTACCCCATACAGAAAGTAAAGGCTAGAACAAGAAAACAGTACATGAGTTAAGCTCCTGTATGAGCTGTCAATCACAGCAGATAACAGCTCAAATTATCCTTAGCACTTTGACAGCTAGGTAATTTAGGTGTGAAGGGGATGGGAGATGTCAGTGTAGTACAATTCAGGCTTCACAAAAGGCTGCTGTTTAGCCATTCTAAAAAGCAGTAGTAAAAAGCAGTTTGAAAGTCGTTCTGTGGCATTTGCCCTGCTTGTGTTTCAAGTAGCCATAATGTTACTTAAAACTGACCTGAAAGATAGCATTGTATGCATGTAAAATCAATGCAGTGGCTGGAGCTTTAGGAAGAGCGTCTTGCATGATGTCACTTGAGAGAGAGAAAAAAAAAAAAAAAAAAGCGCTGTATTGTGGGATACCTAGAGGCAGACTAAACAATCAGTTACTTCAAGATGCCGGATCTTATGTGGTCCGATTCAGAAGTTACTTATAAAAATGTATTTAAAAACCTGTAAATAGTCCCAGAGTGGTAATAAAATGCAGGAGACACCAAACCATGATGAACTAAACATGTTTTTTGAGTCTGAGTGCAGTTCTCCTTTAAAGAGGAGCTTCTTCAGTGTTAAATTACGTGCTATGACATCAACTTGTGTAACTTTTTTTTCTGTTGAAATTTGAAATTTTTCAAATAACTTTTCGCTCGTATATAGGGAAAAAATAGAATCGATGAATGCTAAATATATGATTAAATATAAAATAATGAGAAAATATTTATACACAAAAGCAAAAAAAAAAAAAAAAACTTTTACACAAATGCAAAAAACCTTGATTATAGTGACACCAGATGGCAAATCAGAATATTGTATACAAGTAAGAATTCACATGCATAGCAACATCAAGTGGCAAAAAACAATTACTTTCTGTTTTTGCTGAAACTCTATTGTATAAGAAACAACTCGGTTTCTATGTCTACTTGCACTAATGTACTCATTTGAAAATGCAAATAGTATTACAAGCATAAAGCCTAAAATTAGTGTATATAAATTGTAAAATTTTAATGTACTGTAATTTTATACTAATTTAAAACTATACGATAAATGGCACCCAAATTTATAATTTTACATTTTTACTTTAAATTTGCTGCTTGTCATTTTTGTTAGGTGAACAGGAATTAACCTGGTCAACACTTCTAAACCTAAAAGTAGCCTCTGGAATTTGTCACAGTAGTGCACTACGTTCTGTGACATTTCAAATCACCCAGGTGATTCGATAAATGTTTAAATATTCCAGATGTAAATATTCCAGATGTCTCCCCAACATAAGTCCCACATTTACAGTTTGTTAAATAAGCAACCCATGAATATTAAAAAAAAAAAAAAAAAAAAAAAACCCTGTGTTACAGGACAATGACTGACTTCTGTAGCACATTTACAGAAAACACTGTTACCACGAGGGTAGCACCCAGGTTTTTTTTCATACCTGAGAAAACTGCATATAAATTTCGACATGGGGATATTTAAAACTTGGCAGATTAGCAATAGCTCTTCCCCTTCCATATGAGTGGCAGCATCTTTGTGGTGCTATATTACTATAAACATTTCTTTTGGTCCCTATATTGTAACAAGTTTTGTTTCTTATTTGCATGTGTGCCTTGCTTTTAGCTTTAAAAAACATGACCTTAATTATATCCGCTCTCACAAAATCTATTTTGCTTCCATTTTTTATCATTGCTACAAATGCGTCTAACCCTTAACATCTGTGGATAAGATGTTCTTCGTCTTCCCTTGCTGCAGTCCTGACAATTGGGTATAGTCCGCGTCCCAGTCGGCCCGAATACCAGAGTATAAGGCTGACGTCGGTCATGGCGCCTTAGACCAGGGTACTAATGCGCATGACCGACGTCATTTCCAGTCTTTTGCCGCATGGTCCGATGCAGAAGCAATTTTGCGAGTGCAGGTTGGCGTTCTGAGATTTTCCGAAACCGGAGTTTCAGACCGAGTACAGAGTTGGCTAAGTAACTCGCTGGGGAACATTTTGGTTTTTCTTGCCTCAGTATTTAACCGGATGTCAGAAAAAGTGAATAACTGTATTTCTTGTGGGAAGCAGATACCGCATAGGGATTATCATACATTGTGTATACCTTGTTTAGGGCCTGAGCACGACGTTGTTGGTTGCCGCTCTTGTGCTAGATTTAACAAGCGCACTATTAAGAGGAGGCTTGATTGTGCTAGGTTAGTGTTTGGGAAGCGTTGCAATTATACTATGCCGCCGGATGCTCCGACGCCTGCTTCATCTAAGAAGCGCAAGGACAAAACAGTGAAGTCTAGGGTGAGGAACCGGCAGTCTCGGACGCCGGTCCTTTAGAAGGCTCAGGAGCCAGAGGTTTTGCCAGGAGTCTCTATGGAGTCTCAGGCAGATACTTTACTGTTACAGGATGTGCCCTCTCAGGAGGTAGGCCAGGCTGAGGGGCTTCTCAGGTAACTGTTCTTCCCTCTCTTCCCAAGGTAGTTAGGGCCTCTCCTTCTGTTGCCAAAGCTTCTTTAGAGGAAGGCCAAGTTCAGCTTCTGTAGGGCTTCTCCTAACATTTCGGGCTCTGTGCCTAAGAAACATATGCTTAAAATGGCAGAAGATTTGATTACTCTGATTAGAGGTTCTATGCCCCACCTGATAAGAGGCCTAGGGTGGAACAGGAGTTTGATAGTTTTGAACAGTGTTCACAGGCTTCAGAGTCTTCTGTGGAAGACTTGCAAGAGTTTCCTACTTATTCTGATTCTGATGTGGATGATTCCACTCCTTCAGCTTCTCCTCCTGAGGATTTTTCATTTTCAGAGACTCTTCACTCCATGAGGGAGCACTTTAAATGGGAAGGCCAAGATTACTCTGACTCCAGAAAAAGGCTTAGGGAATTCTTGTTTTGCCCCAGCATAGGCCCTTAGCTATTCCTCCTGTGTTGAATGTGGTGGAGGATGTTTTGCAGAGGCTTCTCTGAACCCTGATTCCTTGCCTCCTGCTCCTGTTAAGCCTGATAGGTATTATAGGGTGCCCGAAGCTCATAAGTATTTGTTTAAGAGTCCCAGGGCGGACCCAGAAACTGTTTCTCAGGGGCCTAAAGGTGTTAAAGCTTCTGTGGTTAAAAATCCTGTACCCTCTGATAAAGAGGCAAGGGCTTTGGATAGGTGGGGTAAGAAAGTATATACTTCTTCCACTCTAGCCATGAGAGCGTTGAATTGTCAGTTTCACATGCTAAAATATCAAAATTATCTCCTTTCACAATTGAAATCTAAGGTGGATGCTTTGGCGGAAGGTATAGAGTGTAAAGAGTTGCTGGATTTAGTTCATGTGTCTGAACAAGTGGGTAAGCATTCTTTGCAATGTGGTTTTGATGCTGTGCAGGCCTCCTCGAGGGTGGCTGCCACTAGTTCTGTTCTTCGCAGGCATGCCTGGTTGAGGGATCAGAATTTAGCTGAGCATGTTAAGACCAGGATTTTGGATGCTCCTTTACAGTCTGATGTGTTGTTTGGACCGCCTGTGGAAGCAGTTTTAAAGAAAATGGAGGACAAAGCTAAGTCTATGCAGACTGTTAAAGATTTTGCAGGTGCAGCCTCCAAGTTTAGTAGAAATTGGCCTGCTAAGGGGTGGACATATCCTGCTTATGGTTCCCAGTCTAGGGGTAGGTCTAGACGTGGTAGGGGCAGGGCTCAAGGTTCTTTAGGCCTAGATCAGACAGTTCACCTGCTCAGACTTCTGGTGAGGGCAGGGGTCAGTCCTTTCGTAAGCAGAACCAATGACCTGCCTTTTCAGCTGCCAGTGGACTCGTCTGGCAGCTCCTTTGGGAGGAAGATTGTCTCTTTTCAAAGAAAATTGGGATTTAATCACTCAAGACAGATGGGTGCTGGATATCATTCATCACGGGTACAGATTTTATTTCCACACAATGCCCCTTTCAAAGGCATGCCAGATGTTCCTCCTCCACAAAGAAAAGAGGCTCACAAGCAAGTTTCTCAGTTACTCCAGATAGGGGCTATTCAGCCAGTCCCTGTGTCAGAAAGGGATTTTATTCTCGCCTGTTCCTAGTACCAAAGAAGGGGAACACGTGGAGACCAATTTTGGATTTATCTATCCTCAACACTTATCTGGACATTCCCAAGTTCAAGATGTTGACGTTACAGCATCTGTTACCTCTGCTGGGCAAGGATCACTGGATGGTAACTTTGGATCTCAAGGAAGCTTACCTTCATGTGCCCATAAGGCTAAGTTGCAGAAAGTATCTACGGTTTCGAACTGGAGATTTTCATTATCAGTTCTCTGCATTGCCCTTTGGCTTATCTACTGCGCCCAGAGTATTCACAAAGGTTCTGGCTCCAGTGATAGCTTACTTCAGGCTTCAAGGCATTCGAATTTATCCTTACTTGGACGACTGCCTGATTTTGGCTCAAGAAAAGGAACACCTTCTACAGCATCTGGAATATGTCATAGCAGTGCTAAGATGCCTAGGGTATTCTGTGAACGAAATAAAGTCCAGTCTAGTACCCTCTCAAGACATGTGCTTTCTGGGTGTGAGACTGAATACAGCAGCCCAGATGGCCTTTTTAACCCCGGACAAACAAAAGAGTCTGTCACTTTACTTCCATCAACTATCTCATCAGTCCGTGCTGACTGCAAGGACAGTCCTTCAAGCATTAGGGTTCATGGCATCTTGTATTCTGGTGCTTCCCAATGCCAAACTGCATATGAGGAAGCTGCAATGGTATCTCAAAAATGTATGGACTCAGCACTGCCAAGATTTGGACACTGTCATTCAAATAATACCTTGCCTTCAAAAGGAATTCTTGTGGTGGGCTCAGGAATGTCACCTAAACAAGGGACTCTCTGTGACCCGGCCAGAGGCGAGTCAGATTTTAACGACAGATGCCTCGGACACTGCTTGGGGAGCTCATCTAAATGGAAAGTGGATACAAGACAAGTGGCCTGCCAGACTACAGCATCTACATATCAACATGAAGGAGATGTTAGCAGTCCAGTTTGCATTGATGGCGTTCAAGGAGTTACTTCTTCCAGGGCAGATGTTGATTCTGACAGACAACACAACTGTCATGTGGTACATCAACAAGCAAGGGGGAACACATTCTTATCCTCTATGCAGGCAAGCAATGATTCTATGGGAGACTGCGTTAAGCCTGCAACTGACTCTTCAGGCAAGGTTTCTGCCAGGAGCACAGAACTCCCTAGCAGATGTATTAAGCAGACAAATCATGGATCCCCGTGGAAACTGGATCTTCATGTATTTCAGAAATTGACAGTGTCATGGGGAACTCCAGACATAGATCTGTTCGCTTCTCCACTAAACCACCAGCTGCCAAAGTATTGCACAAAGGGGTTTCATCACACAGCTTGGAAAGTGGATGCTCTGTCTTTCAGTTGGAAAAACCTTCATGTCTATGCCTTTCCACCTCTACCTCTTCTTCCAAAGGTATTACTAAAGGTCAGACAGGACAGGCCACGGATGATTTTGATAGCTCCAGATTGGCCTCGGCAACACTGGTACCCACTTCTAAGGAGTCTTGTAAAGAAGCCTCCATGGCCTTTACCTCTGATTCCTCATCTGTTATCTCAGAAGGACGGTCATCTGCTCAATGTCAAGCTTCCATCTCTTCATCTCACAGCTTGGCATATTCTGTGTTGAAGCATGGTAGGTCTCAGCTTCCTCAACAAGTTTTAAATGTGATTATGGAAGCTAGAAGGCCTAGTACTAGGAGAGTGAGAAAAATGGAAGAGATTTTTATTTTGGAGTACAGCAAAGAATTTGGAGATTTCAGAGCCTAATTTGAGTGTGGCTCTTCAATATCTTACTGAATTACTGGACAAAGGTTTGTCTTTCTCTTCCATAAAGATTCATGCTGCAGCAATTTCAGCTCACTATGATTGTGACCCACCTTTGTTTTCGCATCCTTTGTTCAAGCAGTTTCTTAGAGGGGCAAAGAATATAAGACCCCAGAGCTCCTACTCCTGCTTGGGATCTCAATTTTGTGTTGGAAAAACTTACTCTACAACCTTTTGAGCCTGCAGCTACTGCTGAATTGAAATATTTGTCATGGAAGACTGCTTTTCTGTTGGCTATTACTTCTGCAAGAAGGGTGTCTGAGTTGCAGGCCCTTATGGCAGTAGAGCCCTTTTGATTTTCCATAAGGACAGGGTATCATTACACTAATCCTTCCTTTATGCCTAAGGTGGTTTCTAGTGTGGCTTTAAACCAAACTATTCATTTGCCTACATTTTGCAGATCCTCAAAATAAAGGGGAAAAGATTTTGCACACTTTAGATGTACACAGGCAATTGCGTTATTATTTGAGCAGGACTAAAGATTTTAGGCAGTCTCAGCAGTTACTTGTTTCTTTTGCTTTAAGTTCACAGGGCAAGCCTGTGTCAAAACAAACTATTTCTAGGTGGATTGGCTTTTGCATTGCATTTTGTTATTCCCATCATGGCAAAGAGGTTCCAGCTGGGATTAGGCCTCATTCCACTAGGGCTACTGCCACTTCAACAGCATTTCTAAGGGGTGGCAACTAAGGATATTCTGGAGGCAGCTACTTGGAGTTCAGTGCATACTTTCTCTAGGCATTATCACCTGCCTATATACTCTAAGACTAGAGCTGGTTTTGCCTCAGCTGTTTTACAAGGCATGTTGTCAGCTCCTGCTACTTTATAATTTGCCAGCCTCCCTTACCTCTGCTTTGGGATTCTACCCAATTGTCAGGACTGCACGAAGGGCAGCGGAAGAACATAGTACAGTTTTGTACCTACCATAAATGTAGATGTTCGAGGATTCCCTTTGCATTTACCCTCCCTCCTTCCCTCTGTGTTTCAGGGTGGTTGTGTAGGTGAGTTTACATGCTTATATTTTTGTATATATTACTGTATATATTGTACATGTTTTTTGGTGCAGGTTGTTTTTGGGACTTGTCTTTTTGGGTCTTCTGACTTCTGGGGCAAGAAAAGACTGAGGAAATGACGTCGGTCATGCGCATTAGTACCCTGACGTACTGACGCCAGTCTAAAGCCATGACCGACGCCAGCCTCTGGTATTCGGGCCGACTGGGACGCGGACTATACCCAATTGTCAGGACTGCAGCAAGGGAATCCTCGAACATCTACATTTATGGTAGGTACAAAACTGTACTTTGTGTGAAGGGGGGTGGCAGCTACATGCATGGTGTAAAGAATTTTCACTGAGGATTACATTATAAAGTGGTATAAATTGTACCATGCTATCCATATATAGATATATCTAGGGAGGGATTATAGATGTATTAATGTGTAAAAACATTTATGTATCCTGTCCTCTAGGTCCAGAATCTGATAAGCCATAATTTAAAAGTATATCGGTGCTTCCTTTATCCCATTTTCTACATGTATTTGGTGTGTCGTATTAACTGATGCCATCTCTTATTTTCCAGTCATCTGGGGTAAATCTTTGGCTTACTGCTGACTACCCTCAGGAGCCATTGCTCCCATTCCGCCAAACACCTTTATCTGCTATGACTGCTTCTGAGCCTGCTGCTTTCCTTAACTCCATTTTCCTTGGTGATGTTCTTGCTACTTTTTAGGGTGGGATCCTCAGGGTTGTGTCTGAGAGCAGTACAGCTTGTCTGGGGTTTTCTTCATTCAGAAGCTGCTAGAAATGCTCCTTCAATCTGCTTTTGATGTCCTGTGGACTATTGAGCAGGCTGTTGCCGACATCCCTTGTGAAGGGTGCCTGACTGTCTTTTTTTGTCTTGCAACCTACTATATTTTTTGACAACTACAGAGTCAGTTTCCAGAAGCTGGTAGACTGCCTGTAATGCCATATTATTTGCTATTGTAACTCCCCTCTCAGCCTCTGTTAGCCAACCAGTACTCCTCCTTAGCCTGATCATCTATCTCTTTTTCCTTCACTCCTTTCTTTTGATGACTTCCTGGACTTCTGCATTCAACCACCAGCTTTCCTTGTGTGCCTTGTTTCCATGCCAGGCTCTGCTGCACATCTGTTGTGTAGTCCTAGCACATGCTGTGTTGAGGTACTGCCATTCTTCAACTTCACTCGTTTTCCTCTTCCCAATGTACTAGAGTCTTGAGTAATTCCTTAAACTCATGCTTTCTCTCCAGCCAAATTCCAAGTCTTCACCCTAGTCTCTGTGGACCTTAGAGCCTTCTCTGACTACTGTTTCTGATTGTGGGAACTAGTGGTTTATGCTGTGATCCGCTGTTTCACTGGGGATGACTTGCAGTCACTGATGCTGCCCCAATACCCTTTCTTTACTAGTAGGAGCTTACCCAAGTTGCATGTTGACCCCCTGTGTGTGTGATGTTGACTCTCCTGCTGAACCATGTGTTGGCCAGCATAGAGCCATTTACCATGCAAAAGTCTGGAATGACCTGTTCATTGTTTTTGGTGCCCAGCATATGTAGACTTGAGCAGTCCTTGTATATGTGTATTCAAGTCGCCTATTTTCAACATCAGTTTGTTTTCCTGCTTTATCTATTTAGTAAGTCCTGGAACTGCTGTTCTTCAAATCATTACTCTTATTTAGCTAGTTTGAATGTAGGATGGTGGCTGGACCCATCACCTCCGTTTAAAATAAAGCTTCTCCATTGCAATAACTGCTGACATTTGCTTAAAAGATTGTGTGTGTGTGTGTGTACTGTTGTGAGGAAAAATGTCTTGGGGAGTCTGTTTTTTTATGAAGGTCTCCTAACATAATAAGGCAAGAACTGATAAGCACCATCTGCTTGTCAAACATTAACATGCCAGGTTTTGGAAACAGTGATATTTATTGTTGCGCAATTTGGGAACAGAGTGTATGCTGATAAGCAGAAAACAGACTCCACTTATGGGTGGGGCTTGGGGGCCATTCTTTATAAACTTGGTTAAGAGCAACACTTGCCATAATACAAGTAATGAATTAAAGTTGTTCGCCTTTATTAGGGAGCCAAAATATTTACAACATTTGTTACTCTATACAGTGGCACTGGTGTGTGCCATTGTAGCTTGTTGGATTCCGTTATAGCTTGTTACTTTGGGGCAAGATGTTAAAAGTCCATAATTTATTAATTACCACTGTCCTCTATGCTCTGCTTCTATTACATTCATTCATACTATTTGAAATGTTTGTTCGGGTTTTGAAATAACTAGCCAGTACACTTTGCTTTTGTTGTCCTTGTTTTTCCTTGTAGCGACTTTTGTTTTTGTAAGTAAAATGTTTAGTACTTTCAGAATGTATGCTGGCACCTTGTTTTCTTAATATTGACTCCCTTCTTGCAGCATGGATTGCATATTTAGTACTGAATGGTTGTGTCCCCCCCACCCCCACCCCCATACAAAAGCTTTTGTTAACCTGACACACAGACCATCAGCATATGGTCAAATTTCAAGAACATCCACTATTTCATGCATTACCCGCAGATTTTTGTTGTCCAGATATGTAGCAGAATAACCAAAGTGAGCATCACTCTCTCTTGTGCATGATTCACCATTTAATTGCAAGACTTGCCATTCATAAATCCATGTACAAAATTGATCAAAGTTTTGTGAATCCCACTTTATAGTATTTAGAGTTATTGGCTCTGTTCCAGTTTCATTAGTTTGGTGTGCATCAGGACTGACCACGGTCACTGCATTTACCAGCAGTCTTTGCTTAACTGCAGTTTACGTTAAGTGCATTGGACCTTCCACTATTGAAGTGAAATGTTATGATGATATCAGGACAGCATTTGCCGTTTTATAGAGAAATGGAACTTGAAGTGGCACCTACAAGTGTGTTGTGTGTACCTGAGGCGTAAAGGAGAATGGATGGTGTGTGTAGGATGGCCTAAATAAGGACCTGGACGTATAGGAATGGAGGGAGTTAGGGTGAATGAGTATATTGATACTGGGAAAGCTGTACTTTTTTCTTTTTGTCTTTACTTTACTTTTTTCCTAATTCATCTTTTAGCCCCTATATCAATGTTACTTGCAGTCTCATTCTAGACTTGACAGCCCCCCCCCCCCCCCGGACCATTGCTTCCTTAGGTAGACCTGTAGCTGAAGGTGGCTTGGTGTGAACAGACTTCTGTCCTTATACACCTTCACTTTCCTCAGTAGTTGCCTAGCTGACACTGGCAACTTCTCCTCACTGGCTGGATCCTAGCAGCAATGTGCCCATTACTTGAACCTAGATCACTGTTATCACAATCAGGGTTTTATGTCTGAACGTCAGCTTTTGGTTTGAATTACAACTCAAATACGAGTTTACATCAGAATAAGTGCTTTGTGTGCTAAAGATATGCATGTGAAGTATAATCCAGCCAGAAATCTAAGTATTAATGGTGACTGTTAGGGCAGGTTGCATTTGCCCACAATTACATTCTACTAGTAGTTCAGGTCACTGTCTTGCCTGTTAACATTTTGCACCTTTGCTTACCTGATGTGATTGCTGGTGCTCATGAATGAGGAGGCAACAGTTAAAATCTGAAGGCATTTTGATATTTCGCTTGCTGTTGCTTGCCTTGCACATTTTCAACAATTTTATTAATCAGAATACATTGGTAAATATAACAAAACACTTTTTTTTTCAGGTCTAACTATTCAGAGACTTGCTGGCTTGCTGCTGTTTGATAATTTTAATGTGGTATATTTTGTGCACTTAGAGTGGAGGTCTAGGTAAGATGAATATCCCATTGTTGTCAGACTTGACAAAACAGATTTCCAGAGACTACGGAGTGCTGTTGGAGAATCCAGGAATTGCTTTAAGGTACATATTTGACAGCATTGTTACACTTTTTCATAGTATATTGGTAATAGTTTGTTTTATAGTGAAGATGTAAAAAATCATAACTGAGAATTTTTAATAAGTCTTGAATGTATTTACCATGTGCATCATTTTGAACACTTCAGCTGCAGTCACATTAGTAATATTTTAGTAAAGACATGAGCGCACACAGTGTTTAAAAGTTCTGCTTTGCCTAAACAACTTGTTCTGTTATAGCAAAAATCAGGTTGGTAGACTTTGCCACAAAGTCAGGCTGTACAGACTATTTGTGTCACCTGTTGTACAGTTTTGCATTTGTGCAAGCATTTTAATGGAGATTTTATGGTAAAAATGTTTGCTTTCCAGTTAGTATAAAGGTCTACCTGTACTTGACTGAAACCACCGTAAAAAAAATCCCTAGTTTTTCAGTGGGGCCAATACTGCAATCTAAACCAATGCTCATAAGATTAAATACAGATTCTATGGAAGCAAAGCAGCCACTTTGTAAAACTAATTGGAGTGATGCGTTCAGTGGAAAAACTGCAGAAGGAATATGTGTAAAGCTTTGAAAGAGAAATTGAGTGCAAAAAAAATAAAAAAAAGTTTAACATCAGCATCCAAGCATACAATATTGGGGTGGGATATATTTCCATAACACAATACCATTAAAGTGATAAAAATAGGTCAACTGCAATTTAAACTGAAATAAACAAGCTGGACGAACAAACTAAGCATAGTTTGAGACAGGATCAAGAGAAATTTGAAGAAAATTTATATAAAGATATTGAACATAGTAGGAAACCATTTTGTAGTTATAGAAGATGTGGAAGGAGTAAAGACGTACACATTAATAAACTGTGTGTAGACTCTAAAATTTATTCTCAGGCACAACAGATTTGCATAAGATTTTGTAAATATATCTTAACAGTTTGTCTGCACAAAGAGGGTGATAAGTTATTCTGTTGATACCCAGGTAACCTCCAATACTGAAATCAAATAATCTTGTATTGAAAAAGATCTATGCAAACTGGATCCAAGTAAAGCACAGGGAGGAGACTGTATTAGTAACAATGACCTGAGAACATTTCAAGAACTTCTAGTACCGTTCTATCTGTTTACTAGATCATATAAATATGGGGAGATTCTTCAAGATTTAAGACGTGTGCTTATTAAACCTGTCTTTGAGGGAGGGAGCAAGACAAACAGAGATTCTTGTAAAACCCTTAAGTTTACTTTCGTGTTGTAGAAAAATAATGGAGAAGGTAATGTTGGATAGGTTTTATTGTAATTGGAAAGTTTGTAACTTGAAGCCATATATCAGCATGCATATGTTGAAAATGGATCAATTACCACCTGTAGCATGATGTTCTCTAACAATATAACAGCTACAAATGAAAAATTGTTAATTTATATAGACTTCAGAATTTGACAGGGTCATACACGACTGTAATCAAATTGGACCTAGGCATTGATTCATCTTGATAAGATTGATAGCTGCATAGCTTACAAATAGGACATGGCAAGTATCATACAGCATTTGGACAGGTGAAAATTTTGATAAGTTAGGGTGCCCATAAGGCTTTTTCCGAAGCCCTTATTTGTTTAAATTGTATCTTTCAAACCGGTCTTTCATCTGAGGTGTTTTACAGTCTGTATGCAGATGGCCTGAATTTGGGTAAACTGACTGCATGTTTTACAGATAGGCGATGTCTGCAAAAGACCATTTGGGCACAGGAGAATAATATGCTGATTAAATGCATCCAAAATTAAGTAACCAATAACCCAAACAGCATTTGAACTAAAACAGTAAAATTAAAAAAAACTCTGAACCAGATGTTTAAATGAACCCATTTTGTTACAAGGTTTAAATACCCTCAAAGTTTGTAAATTTTTGAGTAGGTGTACCTTTAAATACTTGGAGTTTTGGTGCCTTTGAGACTGTTTAAACCTTGGAACAAAAATGGCTGCCATGTTTCTGATGCTCTGCTATGAAGAGGAATGAAAGCACTCTCAAATTGTGGATTAAAAATCCAAAGGTTCGTTTAAACATCTGGTTCAGTTTTTTACATCGGAAACTAAGCATGTGAATTTTGGGAGGCATAAATTGAAAGGTGAGTAATAACTGCATGTAGTGATTGAAGCTGTAGAATCATTTAAGGACCCTAGTTATATGGGTATATCCTGCTTTCAGTTTTTCTAATTTCAAACAGTTGGCCAATGATAGTTGCAGAATTATAGGTTATATTAAAAAAAAAAAAAACTTCTGAAGTCTAGGAAATCAGAAGTGATGAAGTGATAATTAGACCCAAACTTGAGTATGGAATAACAATATGAAAACCTTATAAGAAGACAGGCATGACTAAACTAGAAAGAGTACAGCAGAAATATGCCAAGAGTATGTATGGAGGTTTTCTTTCAATCTTTAAATGGAAGAATGTGTTTCTTGTCAAGATGAGGCATTGTGGAATCTTCTGGTACTTTTCCTGCTGTTTGGATTAACGGAGCATTTCCTACCTAAATACAACCTCATACATTGAAGAATGGACCAAAGATAATTTCAGATTTTTGTAATCCAGTCAGAATGGCAGAAGAAATCTATAGCTGTGGAAACTTCCACTAAATGGGGGATCTCTTAAAACAAAAGAAACTTGCATTTGCTGTAGCAGATAAATGCTGAAAATTTTAATTTGTGTAACTGGCTTAGTCCGTTTTTCTTATTTTGAGTCTCCATATGTTGTGTAAATGTATACCCACTTTCTTGGTGTGTGTTTTGTAGGTAAATCAGTTTTTGTCCTGTTTGTACAGAAAGTACATTTACTCATTTGAGGTGCCCGACCACCATTATGGTGTGCATGTTTATATGCTAAGGAAGTGGACTGATTTGCAGCAGCCCATTTCAGCCACAACTTGTGTACTCTGTGTCTGCCTACTATGAGAGTCTGAGAAAGTCAAGAGGCGGCAGGAACCCAACCCATTACTGCAGAATAAAGCTGATTAACATTTCAGAGCCTTAATTCTATCCGCTTAACTGTCAGACCTCTTGTCATGTTTGCCCTCTCATATGTGACTGTGCCAATGTGCATTATAAGGATCACTGACAAATGTACTCTCAAGTGATTTATTTTTTATGGCCCCATCACAAAAAATGGTGCTTTGCACCAGACAGAAGAAAAGGGAAAGACCAGGCAAAATGCAAAACAAGTTTTCTGTTCAAAACATTAGTTTTTTTTTTTTCCATCTCATAGCTATAAAGTCCTTTACTCCTTGTTGGTCCATTTGCCCTTTCTGCATCTAACCACAGATAAGTGGGCAAGAAGTGTTAAGGGGTTAATCAACAAAATCAAACCATGTCCTCCTAAAGAACAAATGGATTTGACTGTCAAAGTAGTCCTCCATTGCTTAATGTTCAAACAGTACACATTTCCAAACAATTTTGCATTTAAGGTTTATACCACGTACAGGTTGTATTCAAAAAAATGTTCTAGTATCAAAGAAAAACTATTGAATTCTATTCTAGACCTCCTGAATGTGAACTAATTCTGAACAACGAAATTAACAGGTTCTTGACTACAGTGAATTCTGCAATATGCATACCTTGTTTGTGTAGCCTAAAGCAGATTTCTCAGCTTTCTGGTGGAGGCTTTCCATTTTCAGCATATTACTTTGTGCAAGACCTTTACTGCACCCAGAGTCCACACCAGTTGCACATCTGAGGTTGAAATTATTTATCCTTAACCATACAATTTTTATGATCCCTTCTGAAGTCTTGGCTTAACTTTGGGTTTGTTTCCTAAACTTGGTCATGTTTCCTTTTTTTCAAAAATCAGATCTCTATCCGCTCAGAGTTCTTGGCCAGCTTGTATATCAGAACCACAGTGACCTTTTCACTCTGGACAGGTTTGAACTGATTTTTATCTTGTCCCCGGTGAAAGAAGTTGCTAGTAAAGGCCTGCCTGGTAACAGTGCTCTCATGTAAAAAGTTAATAATGGGCACTTTTTTGGATTATGTCTTACGGACCCACTGAAAGTAGAAGGGCTGAGGTTTTACCCCTTGGATAACTAAATATGTACATATTTAAGAGATTGGGGCAGTTTAGCATGCTGTGATGTCTTTCCATTCAGTCTGGCATCCTGGAGTTCTTCAGATGGGCAAAAACGCATGTAAGCAGTGATGTGCTCACTCCTACTGTATTACAGATTGGCAGTGAAAGTAATCTGGGATCCTAGGTTGGTACTAGGCTATCGGACCTAGGGCTTATACAAGCCTAGCCATAACAATTCCCTGGACATTTCTTCCCACAATATTTACTTCCCTGGACCCCTGTCAAGCAGGGCGACTGACGTGCTCCCCGGGGAGAATTTCCTATCTCCCATCCAATTGTCAAGGTTCCTTTTGAAGAGCGCCAAGGAAGCACTCTCCTTGACATGTATGGGCAGTCTATTCCAGAGTATAGGGAGTCTCTGGGTCAGGAACCTATCCCTCCAGCATGTTTTGTTAATTGTGATGATGAGGTTTAGATCCCTGGAGTGTATAACTCTGAGGGATTGGGATTTCTTTAAGGGGAGCATGTCCAACAGCTCGGGGTTTGACATGGCCTTGATGTTAAGCAGAGATCGCCTCTGAGTAGATATGCCACAGAGTATAGCTGGAGTTTTTTTAGACTGCCAGTATAGGGCATCTGCTTTAGGCCTGTGATTGATTCTTTTAGTGAGGTATTTCTGCGGCCTTTCCAGCTGTTGCAGATGTCTTGTAAGGTACATACCAAATGGGGCGCTGTACTCTATAATGGGTCTAATGAGGGATGAGTACAGTGGAACAATGACTTCCTTTTTTCTAAATGAAAAGCCCTTAGTGATAAGGTGTGGCACATTGAGAGATATCCTGACTGATGTGGTTATCGAAGGTGAGACCACTGTCCACCTGTGTCCCTAAGTCTCTCATCACACTTTCGGTGTTGTGTATTGCCACCTATGTGACAATTCATGGGTACATGGTTGCATGGTTTTTCCCAAAGGGGATAACTATACATTTCTTGGCATTAGGCTTGAGCCCATGGCTCTGGCACCAAGCATCTGTTTCTGTAAGGCCCTTTTGTAGAATATCCACATTGTTTGGGGATTCAATAATGGCTCCCAGTTTGCAGTCATCTGCAAACTTTGTTAGCCAGAGTCCCTTAGTGTTGGCCTGTACTTCAGAGAAGTAGATGCCAAACAAGAGCGGTCCCAGGACTCAACCGTGCAGTACTCCACTTGTTACTTGTCTGGAGCTGGACTTGGAGTCTGCTACTTTTACAGTCTGGGTTCTGTCAGCCAGTTGGCAACCCATCGAGTGACGTAGGGATTTATACCCAGCTTAGTAAGTTTATCTAGGATTCCAGAGTGGGGGATGGTGTCAAAGGCCTTTGTGAGGTCCAGATAGGTTGTGTGGACCGCCTTACCCTCATCCACAGCTCTGGAGACTGATTCGAAGAAGTCAGTCTGGTTCAGGAGACTAGATCGGCCCTTCACGAACCCAAACTGAGTGGGGTCCAGTGTTTGAAGGTTGCCAATTTCTTTAAGTTCCATGATAATGCGTTCCATGCCCTTGCAGATCAGGCTCATCAGATTGATGGGACGGTAGTTCCTGGGATCCAAGGTGGATCCCCCCCCTTGTGGAATGGGATAACTGTAGCTGTGCGCCACTCAGTGGGCACAAAGCCTGAGGTGAGGCTATGATTAAATATGACACTTAGGTGAGGTGCCAGTTCATTTTGTAGTTCAAGTAGTACACATCCCAGGATGTCATCTGGTCCCATGGATACTGTATTCTTAGCTTTGGAGAGTGCGGTTTCTACCTGTGTGGCCGTGATTACTGGAATTTGGCATTCTTTTTGTGTTGGCATGGGCCGTTTAGGGGGTAAGAGGGGGGTGAAGTTTGCACTAAACCATTTAGGGGGTAAGAGGGGGGTGAAGTTTGCACTAAACCAATCTGCCAGGAAATTGGCAATATCCTTGGGATCAGTATATTTAATGAATTCTGTTGTAGCTCAGAGCATATCTGAGCATTGCCATTTCGATTTGATATAACTATAGAATGCCTTGTGGTTGTCTTTGGAAATTTTGGCAATTTTATTTTCATAACTAGCTTTGGAGGATTTTTATGAGGGATCTCAGCTTATTACTGAAGCTGGTAAGGGAGTTTTTTGCATCCTGGGATGTTCCCCTTTTCTGCGACAGTTTCTTTCTTCTGTTGTATCATTTGTTTATGGCAGGGGATCGCCAGATTGGCTTCCTTTTTTGGAGAGCGTCTTGGTTCTATTTGGGATGGCACGATTCATGCACGAGTGGATGTGCTCGTACAGTGCCTTAGTGTAGGATTCAGCAGTCGAACTTTCAGCTCCCATATGCATGTGTGTCATGAAGTTTGTCACCTCTGACTTTAGTGTGAAGTTGGCTTTGGAGACATTTTTTTACAGAGGTTTCCTTACTGGGGGGTGAGGTGGGATGGGATGTGGATGTCAAGGGTGATTTGCTTATGGTCAGACCTAACCAATGAGGGGCTGACCACTGGTGTGGAGTATCTGTCTCCCATGTTTGTAATGACCAGGTCTAGGATATTGGCGCCCCTGGTGGGACAATGGATTAGTTTATCCAGGGCGTTGGAATTTATGAATTCCAAGAACCGTTGGGAAAACGTGTTGGTACCAGAGTAGTTTTCCCAGTTAATGGCAGGGTAGTTGAAATCACCCAGTATTAGGGTGTTTGGTTGTATCTTAATATTGTCCTGTATGTTTAAAAAGGTGTAGTGAGAACCTTGGGGCATGGTGGGGGATCTGTAGCAAGCTACAATTTTTGGATTGCAGTCTTACCTAGTGTTAGTTGCACCTGGAGAATTTCAGATGCATTGTGTTGGGCAGCTAGCCTGGAGGTGTGAATATCCTTTGTGAATGTGGACACTCCTCCACCTTTAGTGTTTCGGTCTTGGTTTGGTGGCCGAAAAGTGTGGTAAGAGTTGTAGCCTGGGGGTGCTCTCTGGAGCCTTAAACCAGATCTCTGTTACTGCACAGATAACTATGTTCTCCATTTTTAGGAGTACCTTGTGATGGTGCATTTTGATGTTTAGACTTCTAGCATTGAGTAGCATTACCTTCAGATTTTGCATGTTTGTATCTGTTACGGTGGTGGTTTTGTCCTTTGAAACTTGCCTAAAAAAGGCACCGTAGGGGTGGTGAGAGCTTTAGCCAGTAACCTGAATCCCAGGGGTGACAGGTGCAGTCTAAACTCTAATGTCATTTACATTCTGTGCAAAGAGCATGCTGTATTGATATGTTCTAAGACAGAAGCTGGACAAAAAGGCTTTTCAGGACACAGTGCATTCAGAATGGATCTTCCTGCATGAAGAGCCAGCTTGCCACTGTTTTTCTTCTAGACTTCATATTGCTTGGTAATAGTGACAAATGCTTTTTTTCAGTCCTGTTGACACAGGACAGGGGAACACTCTGCATTTCATCTAACCTCCTCAGTTCCAGTGGTATAACTAAAGGTAAAGAAAAGCCTATGATGTTGCAGTTCACTGCTGGATAAGTGCACCCATGATTCATCATCATTCTGGCACAGATATCGGGGGCTATGAAACCATGTCATAGCAATAAATCATTAGCACAACAGTTAAGCAGAGTAATGCACCTGAAGCTGTAACACATGTGCCAAAACATACAATATAGTGGTGTAGATGTTCATTCCCATCAAGGTACTCTTCCATTGCATTAGTAACCAGGAGGAGCTTTGCAATACAGTTCTGAAGTGGGGAATAAGATTTTTGTCATGTGCAGTGATGTACATGTTAATGTTGTGCAGATGGTTGAAGTGTCATGTTATCTGGCAGAACATTCCATATCAGTTGAACAAGCAGATGAGGGTGGAGAGTCTGAGGATGCAGCTGGGATGATGAACACAGTAATACCACTGGCAGAGTGGTGGCATCTGGTCAACACCTATGGGCCGTGACACACAGTAATAAAGTAGAGCTCGCAACACTTCCACTGATGAGTGAGGCAGGGCACAGTTATCCTTTTGCACAAATGGTGGAGGAGGACTGGGACTGCAGCACTAGGTTGGGCAGAGGTAAGGGAGCAGGTAGGCAGACTGTGAAATGTGACAGCAGCACTACAAGAAGGTTTTAGGTAGTAACTGAGCACATTGCCCAATAGTGGGATCAAGCTGCCACAACCTGACCCTTGGCATCCTTCATTATGTTGGCTTGTGCTGTCTGGGCTTGATGGGGTAGAACTGTAGCACTGTGCACGCATCCATTATGGGGTGTACCATATGCTGACCCTGATGAGTGGCATTGACTGCAAAGGGGATAATCGACCATGACCAGGAGTTAGTAGCCTGTTTACCTACATGCTACAAAGATGTAGACCAGTGGTAGCCATGTATGCGGCTTGATGAGATGTCCAGGTGTTGAACCCTGAGAATACTGTCTACATAACCTGGATGTCTGGAAAGTTAGTGGCTACAGGTGATGGGCTGTGTTAAATGGTCTTTGTCTCATTTGGGACAGTCTGATTTCCTGCATCCTGTCCTTCCCATAGGTTTGTAGGTGTTTACTAGGCTAACTACCACAAGGGCCTTTTTAGGCCTGGCCATGTACCCTAAATCTTTGACAAGTTCTGATACCCTTGATAAGTGTAAGTAGGGTTCTGGAAGAGGAATAGTTTACAGATTGCTTGTGTCCATTAGAGACAGGTGCCAGAAAGGCATGACCTCTGGAGGCAGATCAGAGGGCAGTTCCAGTGCATCTGATGGAGCCAACTGTGGAGGCACATTCTTTGGAGCATGACCACAATAGCACTGTTTTCCCTGTGTTGCTATTCTCAATGTCACAATGCTATGGGCAGCAGCTAATTTGTGGGTGGATCACTGACCTACACATCTGGTTAGTGCAAAGTGTCATTTTTAGGAATGGTCCTGAAGTCATGGCAGTGTGCACCCTCCCCCTGTTTTATTGCCTGTTGTAGATATGCACACCACAGAAATGGTGAAGAGTAACTGAAGCTGCATGTAGTGAAGAGACAGGTATAGACAGACTCAAAGAATGAAGTGGTGTCATGTCCTGGTGAGGCTTTGTGCTCTGCCTGTACCTCTGTTGGGACCACTGTAATGGTGAGTATGGGTGACCCCTCTCCTCCTAGTGCTGAAAAGTCAGTGATTTATCAGACTGTACCATTGCATGTTTCCAGTCTGCCACATATGCCCAGCTGACATGAATCTTGTCATGCTGGACCCTCTACGAGAAGACTCTAGGAAAAAGGAGTCCATGTGACTGTATTGTCTGACCACACACACGTCCGAGTAACACCTTGGTATGTGTAATACTCCATAACTGCACCTGTAGAATATTTTACACTACCTTGTACATGTTGCAAGTCGGTCCTTTTGTTTAAGTTCAGTGGACACTGCTTTCTTATAGTGGATGTTACTAACATAATTCAACTCACAGGTGGTCACTGCCAGCCTGACTTCCACTGCAAGTATGAAAGAACATTCTCCCAGATAGGCTGGCTCAAGAGGCTTTAATGTCACTTGCTCAGTAAGGTACCGTAGAGTTGGTTTACTCCCTTTGGTGGACCTGTATGCCAGTGTCCCATGCCTTTTCTTTTGTGCTGAGTATCTGACCTGTATGTGTTAGACCTGCTGCAGAGACTTATGGCTGTCCACAGCATTTGCTTTCTACACTACCAACTGTCATATCTGTTCCCATTACTGCTTGCCTGCAGCAGTTTTGCCCTGAAGGACACATGCCATGTATGCATATTGCATGCAGTAACATTTTATTCTTTCTTGGGCTGTGAATTTGTTGCTACCCCTAGGTAGCCATTGCAATACATGTGCATCTGTTTCTTTGACCATTACATAGAGCTGTGAGCAATTTGTGCAGCCTCCCCACCCCTGTTCATGAACTGTACCCATGTCCGCAGACTGTTCCCGTCCATGCACTTGTTTTCAGGTGCAGTTGGGGGATGAGGAAAGTAGCATACCACAATATTTTATGTACTATTGCCATGCCTCTCCATGTGGCCCTGGGTAAGCATGACCTTTAGTCTTTTGATTGTACACTTGCATGTATGTACAAGTGTCCAGTCAGTACCGTGATAGTGTCATTTGTACAACACATCTACAACCATGCATCCATGTGCAAGGATTTGCCATATTGCTCATGGCTGCTTATGGCCCTATTGAAAGCAAAAAGGTACCAGGGAGAGCAAGCTATGCTTTCTGTGGAGGGAATTCAGGAACATGTATTTGTTTCTCCCACATAAAACATGTTGCAAGGATATTTTAATACATATGCAATGGCCCTCAGTATTGCAAAAAAATCTTTAGGATCAGATCTATTAATAGTGTGTTTCCACACACATCTGTTCCAATTGTAAGTTCCCACCGTAGGAAAAAGTTGTTTCTGCATTTCCTTATGGAGAATTTATTCTGCTAGAATGACCTTTTGTGGAAATTTCTTGTACAGCTGAGAAGTTCATTAATGGGGGTGTAAGGAAAAAGTTATAGTGGCTGCTTTAAAAAAGTTTTAGTTAAATGTGAGATGGTTACGCACATTAATTTGTTTTGTTGGAGAAACTGCAAGGTCTTTTAAAACCAGGTTGCAAGAACATTTTAGAAACATTAGAAATGCTAAAGTAGAAAGTCCCTTGAATATTCATTTTCAAATATTTTGCCATAGTAACCCTTCCTTATTAAAAAGGTTGTATATTGGAACAAGTTCATATGGGGATGGGGGAATATGATGAACATGGACAAATTGTTGTACAAGGAGAACATTGTATATACTTAAAAATGATACTCTGATACCTATGGGGTTAAACCATTGAGTGCAATTGGAAATGCATGATTTATTAAGATGGTAATTGTTTTAGTAATGGAGCTTTAATTGTTTGTATTTAAAGATGTTTGCAAGTGTTTTACTCCTTGAAGGCATGAGGTGAATAAAATTTTTATGCGTTATTGTGGATCTGTGGTGGTAGTTTTGGTTTTGTATTCCAGTGGTTCTTGGAGAAAATTAAGTCTGTTCAAAAGATTATCCAGGTAGCTGTATGTATCATAGCAATGGAGAATGGTTACTTCACAGTACAGTATCCATGTAAAGTGTGTGCTGCTTGTGGTAAAAATATTCATTTTGCTTAATAGTTTTACCCACAGAATCACTGTCTTACAGTGCATGTAAAATGTTTTTGATCATAGTATAAAAGCACATGCTAACCATAGTTGCGACCTTTGCAGAATGACTGGTATAGTAATGAAGGCTCAAACTGTATACACAGTTATGTTTTCACTGTCCTGTTTATTGTCGTCAGGAGAAAGGAATGTAGGGAAAGGGGGAAATGGAGCAGACAGATTTGTACTAGGATGGAGTACTGGTTGGCTAGCCAAGAGAGCAGTTGCAGTAACAAAGCGCAAAGTGTCAGACGCTCAGCGTTTTGAAAAGTGATTCTGCCTATAGCACTAAACTCAAGGCAATGTCAGAAAGGTAAAGAAGATAGTTAGTAGATGTCATTTGGAAGGGATTCCAACAAAAGTCTGCTCACAAATCTGGAGGACATCAAGGGGAGATGGAGGGAGCAATTAGCTTCTGAATGACAAACCCTGCAGAACATGTATTCGCATGCACTGCCTACAATAGGAAGGAGTACCCACCCTAAAAGTATGAAGTGCTCTAAAGATGAAGTCAAGGAAAGCAGTAGGGTCAGATAGTCAGTGTAGTTATGATCAAGATGTTGTATAGGTCAGGGGAGAAGGGGATCCTGAGGAACTCTTAGTAATGGAGAGGCATATCCCAAGCAACTAGAGTGCAAGCATTCTAGTGCCAGTGTACAAGAGCAAAGGTTCTGTATTTACAACTGTGGGCAGTAAATAGTTATCAAAAGCCTGTCGCATTGTATAAAAGTGCTGGAGAAGGTGATTGCTTGCTCTCTACTACTATGCATATTTATCACATAAGTAATTTGAATTTGGATGTGAATGCAGAACAGCTGAACGAGTGGTTGCAGTGAGACAGGAGGAGAAGCTGGAGGTGAGAGAGAGCCCAGTTTTTGGGCATTCCTCTCATGGAGAAAGCATAAGACAAGGTCTCAAGAAAGCCGTTTTGGGTAGGCCTGCAACAAGTCCCAAAGATATTGGCAAAATTAATTCAGGTTATGTCTAGGGACCTAGTGTCAAAAATGTAAAACAGTTTGGACTTTCAGAGGGGCTCCCAATAGGAGTCTGTGTGCATCAAGACTCTTCTGTTGGCACACTCCTGTCCATATTGGTGATGGACTGCATCTAGCAAACCTGTCACAAGGGACAGATCAGCAAAGCTGCTGTGAGCAGATAATGTGGAAGTGCAAGCATATCCTCTAAGTAGGAACTTCGTTAAGGTGATGGACTGGAATGCAACACTAAAGATGCATATGATGAAAAACACAAATTAGTCTGAGGTAGTGTGCAATAGAATGCCAAAAACAGTTGAAAAGTGTACAAAACAGTGCTGCGACTGGTGCTCTCATACTGCACAGAACCTGGGCATTGAAGGTGGCAGTTATGGAAACTTGGAGTGATGAAGCTCCTAAGATGAGTGTAGGATGCACTCTCTGGGATGGATGAAGAAATGAGTAGATCAGAGCAGAAGCCATAGTAGCTGTCATTACTAAAAAGGAAGAGGAAAACCAGTTATGGTTCAGTCATTTGGTGTAGGAAAGCAGATTTGGTAAAGCAATTTGGGAGAGACTGGGAGAGGGCAGGATATTGGCCCTTCCAGTGGTGGATGGAGTGAGAGAAGACCTGAGGCAGGCAAGTGTGAATGTCTAAGGTAGGAAATGCTTTGAATCAAGTGAAACAGTAACGGATGTTCTTCGTGTTTCACTGTTGCAGTCATCACATTGGTTATCTGCCTGTAGATAGCCCTCAGTCACCCCGAATAACGGACTCTTGGGATTTCTGCGTTGGATACTGACTCATGTAAAATGGGGAAATGTGGATGATTGTTGCATATTAAACTGCACAGCCAGCTTGCTGGTTATATGGAAGGGAGTTGCAGTTTCATTTTGAAGTAATCAAAGCCATGACTACTTTCAACACCTCCAGAGTACACTAAAATGTTTTTCACACATGCTAGGTTAACATTACTTTAACTAGACACAACACCCACAATAGGTGCCCTTATTAGAGAGCTGTGGTATTTTTTTTTTTTTTTGCAGACTTGCATATCCCGTGTGCAAAGATGGGAAAAGGGGGTGATGGATGGATATAGACTACTCAGAGCTGCACCCATGTATTTTTCTCGATGTGCTGTAAAAATACGAGAAAGTAGAGGATTAAAGTTTGTTGTACATCAGTTCAGCAACGTACTTGTTGCAAATCTTGCAAGGCATGTATCCAGTTTTAGAAATTTGGTTGATACTACGACACGAAAAAAAAATCAGATGCATTTACCCTGAAAGCAGTATTCCAGTGTTTGAATGTGAAGTGATGTCTTGAATCTTGCTAAATATATTACTGGTCAAGTCTAAGCTTTTATTTTATGGTTTCATG
Source organism: Protopterus annectens (assembly GCF_019279795.1). Lineage (NCBI taxonomy): Eukaryota > Metazoa > Chordata > Ceratodontiformes > Protopteridae > Protopterus > Protopterus annectens. The sequence goes on along the minus strand of NC_056748.1, from coordinate 270,354,264 downwards.
ATCTCCAAAGGTTGTAGTTCACGTGACCATAAAGTAGCTGCTGCTGATCTTCATATTGATTGCTGCTGCAGTAGGTATATAGGTTATAACGGCCATCCAGCTTCCATAGTGTCAGGAAACCTTCCAGGTGTCCCAGCTGTTGATCAGCTCAAGCTAACTGTCTGGTTTGGACACAAAGTTCTTCAGAGGTTTACTGATGCCAATGTGGACTTCCATGGATCAGATGTCTGCTTATGCTGTTCATTGTTGGGGACTTCCATGGATCGGATGTCTGCTTATGCTGTTCATTGTTGGGCACAGGTTCCCCTTGAGGAACGTTTGTAAGAAGCAAGTACTCCTAAACTAGGAAAAGTGTTTTTGATGACTGTGTCTTAACTTCTGTGCTTTTAAATGGGATTGCACTTTTTTGTGGTAAAGTTGTTTAAAACTATTTTTCTGTGGAGAAGTGGTTTTATTGTTTTTCTGTTAAAAAGTTTTTTTTGTTACTTTACTGTTCAGGTGACTTGCTGCTAAACTTCCTCATTTTTGGATTGAACATGAAACTACTTTTCCTGTCAGTCTTCCAGCCATAAAAAGAAAAGCATTAAGTAGCCTTTGTGGTGGCAAGGCTGCTAATTTCCATCGGTCACAGATGGAAGACCCTGGCAAAAGTTTGTTACCCAAGCAACAATCCCCCCCCCCCTTAAGATCCCTCTGGTGGTTTCCATACAGCCACTATAGAGCAGGGATTAGCTACATCCTGTGTGACTGTTTTTCCCATCAATGACCAATGGAAAGACACTTTCTGTCATGAGAAAAGGGACAGAGAATAGGCACTTGCTCAGCCAGCATGTTGTACCCATCCCTAGGGAAACTGTTGCTGGCAGTACTAGGACCACCAGAATGGGGGATGAGTTTCCCCTTCCAGAAAGTCTGAATCTCCATTTCTCTCTCTGGCAACAGATAGTTTCAGACAAATGGGTTCTGAATGTTATTGATTTTAGAATATCAATGGCAGTGGGCGGAAATTCCTCCTGTCCAAGGGATTCCTCCATTTTCACCAGACCAAACTGTTTCTTTCCTTCTGTCTTGCATCACATGCTTCTCTCTGGGAGTAGTAGAAGCTGCTGTTCTTCCTCTGTAAGGAAAGGATTTTACTGTTTTTTTAGTGCCAGAGAAATAAAAAACTTTGGATATTAGTTCTGTATCTTTCCTCTGTCAGTTTTTGATGGTACCAAAGTGCAAAATGTTTTATCTGCACAACCTGTTGTCTCTGCTTCATTTCAGTTTTCTATCAACTGTACATTTAAAAGATGCATATCTCATTCCTGTTCATCCAGATTTCAGGCATTATTTTATCATATTGATCACTACTGCGATAGGCTTAGCTATGTGGGTTGTACCCTGCATAGGATATAACAGCTGGGCACCTTCCTCATGCCTATATTGTTAGCTCGATCCAAGTTGACCTAAAAAGACCAGTTTGGGCATCAACCCCTTCTGAGCTTTCCTGCCTTTTGAAGAGTGCTTCTCTGCAGACTTTCAAGGATAGACATTTGGCTTGCAAGTTCTTTGCTGGGCATAGATAAGCTCCCTTTGGGGGGGGGGGGGGTTGCGGACTTTCCAAGTATGTTTTTATTGTACTTTCCCATTAGTTATTTTTAATGCTTGGAATGTGTTTTAATGGACTGTCACCTGACTTAGCTGTAAGTTTTTAAATGGGAGCACACTTTTTTGCTGTCAGTTTTAAGTTTTTAAAGTAATTAAAATTTCTCCACATGAAAATGGCTTATTTTACTCTTTGGGGGGATGCCTGTGTTTAAAAGTGCTTTTTACTGTGCAAGTCTGTAAATTTTTGCTGGCTTTTGATGTTTGGTTTCCTGAGAAAGTCACTTTTTTGGCTTGACCATAGAACAAATGTTTGGTCTTCCAGCCACAAAATGAAAAAGTTACAACCTTTGCCTCCACAGCAGGATAGCAGACTGCTTTGGCCACAGGTGGGTGATTGCTGTGGCCATAGCTTGTTCCTCAGGCCACTTCTCTCTTCCTCTGATCCCTGTGGTGTAGCACAGCTGCTATAGACTTGCGGTTAGCCACTTCCTCTATGGCTGTTGAGGTCCCCTCAGTGGGAAGGGAGTGCAGATGGAAGTGTGGAGGAACTCCCCTCCTTTCCAGGGGTTAATTCCTCATCCCTCAGACCAGACTGTTTCATTTCCCCTGGTCTCAATCACATGCTGTCGCAGGGAGTGATAGAACCAGTTCTTCCTTCCCAGGTTGGGTAAGGTTTTTACTCGAGGATCTTTGTTGTGGTCAAAGAAAGAAAATGCTTTGATACCAGTTCTGGAGATTTCTTTTCCTAAGCATGTCTGTGATGGTGCCAAAGTTCAAAATGTCACCTCAACCTGTTACCTCTTGATTATTTTAAATTTCCTGGTAACACTGTAGTAATCCTCCTCTTTCGGCTTTTCCCGTTAGGGGTCACCACAGCGGATCATCTCTTTCCATTTCTTCCTATCCTCTGCATCTTGCTCTGTCACACCAACAGCCTGCATGTCCTCTCACCACGTCCATAAACCTTATCTTAGGCCTTCCTCTTTTCGTCATACCTGGCAGCTCCATCCTTAGCATCTTTTTCCCAATATACCCATCATCCCTCCTAAGCACATGTCCAAACCAACGCAATCTCGTCTCTTGCTTTGTCTCCAAACTGTCCAACATGAGCTGACCCTCTAATATACTGATTCCTAATCCTATCCAGCCTAGTCACACAGAGTGCAAATCACTGTAGTAAAAGATGCTTATTATATCCCTGTTCATCCAGACTTGAGGCATTGTATGGTTGTGTGTCTGGATCATGTTAGTTTTCTGCCTGTTTGGACTATTCACTGCAACAAGTTTGTTCACAATGTGTCTAGGTACAGTTATAGTTCATTGCAGGCTGTCCACATTTTTCCATATTTTCCATATTTAGATGACTTACTACTTTGGAATGTCTTCGCGGTGGTACAGCAGTAGTGTTTTTAAACCAACAAAATGAAAAACAAACTGCTGAACAAATGCTGGAAACACTAAGAGCCCAAAAGTGTTTTCAGCATTTGTTCAGCAGTACAGCAGTAGTGTTGCCTCACAGCAAGAAGTTCTCCTGTTCGATTCTTGGCTGGAGTGCCTTCTGTGTGGAGTCTGCATGTCCTCCCCACGGTCGAGTGGCCCCCAAAAGATGTGCGTGCCTTTGCGGAAGGATGAGCATCGGGCTGGCAACTCTGCACCATAAAAATCTACTGCCAATCATTAGCGGACTGGAGTTCCGTTGTGGTGTCCTCCTAACCCAGAAAAGCCGAAAAGACTACTTTGGACTGTCTTAAGTGTTGGGGATCTCTCACTTGTCAGATCTCTTACCCAAGTTGGGTTTCCAACAGAACACTCGGAAGTCGTTTTTGATTCCCTTACACAGAGTTGAATTCCTGTGTATTAGCTAGACGCCTTAGTTCAGAGATTTTTTTTTTCCCGTAAGGAAAAATAAATCTGTATCTATACCTTTTTCTTTCTAAAGTTTTCTACTCTGTCATCCTGAAGGAATACCTCAGGAATTTGGGTCTCAAGGCATCTGTAATGCCCATGAATACCCCCTGATTAGACTCCACATGAGAAGGATATAGTGGTATCTGAAGTCTTTGTTCCCAGCACCAATATCCCTTTTCTTTTTCAAACCTTGTGTTGTGATTTGTCAGGAGAGAAATCACTTGAAGAAAGCAAATTTCCTTAAATCCTTGTCTTCACTTCTCCCTTCCTTATCCAAGCAGTTACCACAGATGCCTCCGACTTTGCTTGGGGAGCAATTTCAGGAGGGGTAAAACTGCAAGGACAGATGCAAGCACGTAAATATTACAGAGGTTTCCCTGATCAAGGCACTTAACTCATTATCTTTGCTCCACTGGATCTTTAAGTTGTTACAGAAAATGCCACAGTCATGTGGAGCATCAGCAAGCAAGGGGGAACCAGGTCATACTTCCCTTTGCACACTAGCCTTATTAACTTGGAACAGCACAGTCTCACTCTATGCATCTTGAATGCCATCAGAGAGAGAACTGTGGCAAACAAGCTGAGCAGGACAAGGGCAGACCCTCCCAAATTAAAACTAGATTAGAGAGTCAAGACTTTATCCGTCCGTGGGGAGTTCAAGTAGACCTCTTGCCTTCTCTGAGCAATCAGCTAACAAGATTCTGCTCCAGGATTCCATGCAAAAAGGTTTGGAAGACTCCTGCCTTTATCCTTCAGTTGGACAGGAATGTTCCTGTGTACTTTTCTGCCCTTTCCACTGATATCCAGGGTACTCTTGCTGGTTCAGAAGCAATCCCCCCAAGATCATGGTGATGGACACTCTTCTGGTCCAGGCAACAGTGATTCTCCCTTTTGGAAATGGCAGTTAAAACAAGCTTCCTCTCGGAATGGATCTATGGTGTTCGATGCACACAGTCCCAATCATCTTCACTGAAGTCTGAATGATGGTGCCTAAAGTGAATTAAGACCCTGTTTACCGAAGATGAACAGTACTAATGGAGGCAAGAAAGCCTGCTACTAGAAAATTGCATTAACAAATGGAAAAGGTTTTATAGTTTGTGCCAAAAACATTGGCACCCATTCAGTGCTAGTGTTTCTCTGGTTTTACATTATTTGCATGTTACTATCCTACGGCCTTTCTTACTGCTCCTTCAAGGTTCATTTATCTGCCATTTCAGCATGTCTGCCCATGGCTATTCCCCTTTCATTACATCCTCCTATAAAATGGTTTTGAAAGGAGTTTTGTATAAGAGGCCTCCAAGAAAATCAGTGACCCCTCCTTGGGATCTTAAATTGTGTCTAGCTGGTTTAAATGAAGTGTTAGCTTCTCTAATCTTGTTGACTTGAGGTTCTTGAGATGGAAAACTGTTTTGGCGATTGCTCTGACCTCTTCCACAGAGCTGGGGTTTCTTTTGAGAACTAACACTTTTTTTTTATGCCTAAAGTGGAATCAGTTTACTTTAAACCAGACTATCCATCTGCCCATTTTTTGTGTCCGCAGACAACTTGGGTACTGTTTTTGACTGAAATCTTTCAAGTCTTCAGATCAGTTTGTTTCTTATGAAATAAAAAAAATGGACAACCTGTGTCGAAATGGACCATTTCCAAATAGCTGTCTCAGGCTGCTACCCTTTGTTATACTTACTGCAACAGAACTATTCCAGGCAGGGATAAGGCCCCACTCTTCCAAAAGCCACAGATAAAGCCAAAGCCATGGTAAAGGGTTGGATTCTAGAAACAACTTGGTCCTCTGATGTGTTTACAAAGCATTACAAGCTTGACTCATTCTGTAGGTCTAGATCAGGCTTTGCTAAGACCATTCTCTAGGGGTTTTTGGACCCGTCCTCTTCTACTTCCCAAGTGTAGTAAACTAGGATCGTCTACCCATATAGCTAAGGCTACTGTGTTGGTGATCAATATGATTAACATAGTGCAGTCATGCAAGTAAATTTACCTTAACAGTAGATATTTGATCACTGTAGCTGCTCCTGGCTTCAGCCTCTATGCCAGGGTGTGTACACTTTTTTTGTGGTGGTCCTATCATTGTCTTTTCAGGGCTCAGCCTCAGTTCCTTTTTTGGCATGAAAACGCTGAAGATCTTGGCACCTAGACTTGTCTATTTAGTTAGTTCAGGTTAAGCTGGCTGGCTGGCTCGATCACACGGAAGATTCCCTGAAACTTTGGAGGGTTTATCTGATATCATTTTCGTTCATTCCTCAGTGAATGGGTCTCTGATCTGGCTGTCAAGCACCTCCCTTTACCTAGAATGCCTCAAAAGCCTGTAATACTGCAGATACCGTTTGCCACTTTTACGGTACATATGTGACTTGTGTGGTGTCGGTTTGGGTGTACTTTTTTTTTTTTTTTTTTTTTTTTTTTTTTACTATTTGAGTAAAAGTAGAAAAGGCTATTTTTTTTTCCTAGATGTCCTCCTATGTCCACCATTTCTCCCTTTCCAGTTTTACACTTTTCTTTCCGTTAGGTTTTAAAACCTTTTTTCTTCCTATTTTTTTTTTTGGGGGGGGGGGTACTTGTTACCAATGCTGGTAAGAGTTTTCCCTTTTTATCTGTTACTAATTTTCTCTTGCCCTTTTGCAGGGTATTTCTTTAATGCCATTGTTGGTATTCATTTTCTTTCCTAGTCCTTCAAACAAAAGAAAACCTCAACTTTCTTACTAAGATGGCTGAAAAGTCAACACGTTTCAAAAAGTGCACTTCTGTGGGCATAAGTTACCAAATTCTGCCCACAGGGAGTGCGTATATTTAGGAGCAGCCTATTTTGAAACCCCTCGTCAGGTCTGTGAGGATTTCAGTTCAGGCCTTAAGCGATCAATGTAATAAGTTAGTACTAAAGGGATTGCTGCCTGCTTCTGCTCCTGCCTCAGCAGCTTCTAAATGGGGATTTGAGACAGTGAAATGGAAGTCTTAAGTTGTCTTTGGAGTCCAGGGAGCACAGAAAATGCTCTCCTGTTTGGCATGCAAAACCTGCTCCAGCTTTGGAGCTGCTTGCTAAACAACCTAAGAGATGAAGCCGACATCTTTGGATCCCACAAATGGTGCACTCAAGTTTCCCTAACCTTGAAGTCACCATTTTTCTCCAGAGCCTATTTTCCCTAGGCTCCAATCTTCATTTTACAAGAGACACCTAAAAAAAATGTCTTTACCTCATTCCCCGTCATCTTTCAGGTCCTCCCGAAGTCTTTCTGAAGCAGATGTGGATAGGAGGATGAAGTTCCTCAGGGCTGAGACTTGGGTGGGAGGTTTACCATCTCTCTCCCATTGGCTCCATGAGCCTCCAGCCTGTATCCCATCAAATTGTTTCTCCTCTGATCAGTCCAGTGATTTTTTTCAGAGCCCTCTGATCTGACAATTCAGAGTTCATGTTGGATCTGACATCTTCAACTCTTAACTGCATCCCTAACTCGTTAGGCACAGATTCCCCTAGAGCAGGACTAGTCTCTAAGCAGAGCCATTGGCACCGGGGGGGGGGGGGGGTGGGGGGGGGTTAACTTCTGCTCAGTTTTTCAGAGCAGTCTTTCTTTCAGAGCCTCAGTGCTGGACAGCTCTGATCAGACTATTCCCTTGTGACAGGAGCCCAGGTGGGCCATGAGCTTGATGGCTGCTGAAGTTTCTGCTGCAGTAAAGCTAGCAATGGCTTCTCCCAGTCCTTCTGCTTTCAAGGTGGTAGAGTGGGTTTTCTCTCACCTGTCTCTCCATGCTACTCTTCTGTCTTCGGATCCTACCTCTATACCTTCTTCACAGTTCTGAGCCTCATCAATCTACCACTTGGGGGGACAGCCAGCCCGTATGAGCTTCCACGCAGGAACTTTGCCCATCTGAGACCTTTCCAGATCATCCCACTGAGATCATCACCCAGAAGAGGTAGTGTAAAAGGAAGCATATAGATTCCTCTCTGCAATCTTTAATCGAAGACCCTAACTTTGGGTATGGAATCTCCAAGATCTCCACTTGAAGACTTCTCCTTTGGAGAGATCCTTAGCCAAAAAGGTGGATGGTTTTCAAATTCCCCTTCCTAGGAGGAAGGCGTCTGTGTTCCTAGATGTCTTGGGGTCTGGCCCATCTACATCTTGGATTTCTCCTGTGGCAGAGGATGTTCTAGATCATATCTCACCAAGCATGGAAGGAACAGGATACTGTGGAACCCATTCCAGTGAGTTGCCTAATAAAAATAGATGCACCACTAGAGATTCTGTTGGGTCCTAAGCACATAATAGGTGGAATACCCTACCCTGTTTAACTTCTCAGTCTTTTATGAGTTTTTAGTACCATGACTGGGATTGAGCCTCATTCCTAAGTCGAGGTAGGATTTGTACGTTTTTATGAAAGTTAGTATTGTTTCAGTCTTGACGCTGGCCAAAAGTGCTCTTCACAACATGTATCATGTGCCCAGAATTGATGATGCTTTTGCAGTTCATTCTAAGATGGACGTATTGGTAGCATATCTAAATAAGACTAAAGTCTTTTGAGACCCATGCCTCCTACTACTATTGGAACTGTCAGGACATCCTGCCACATTGCCCTGTTTTCTACCTGCAAATCCTTGTATTTTTGAGTTTTTGCACGCAATGCACTAATCACTGGGTGTATCAATTTCAGTCATCAATGCTACTTTTGTCTTTACATGGACTACTATATCTGGTTTTCTTGCATTTATTTTCTGAACTGTTTGTAATGGGTGATCCCATGTGATACAAACTTCATCTTTCTCTATAATGCTTTGTGGATCATGTTTCCAGTGTTTCTCAGTTGCTTCAGTATTGTAATATTTTCACAATCCCCAGTGCAACACTCTTGCCACATTATGAAGCCTTTCCGTATACAGGTTCTCCACCATGCGTCTATCGCTCCCAGCAACAAGGTGCGAGACTTTCTAGTTCTGTTTTACCGAGCCTGTATTTGTCTTTCTCCCACATTTTCAGCAGACTTTGTAAACCAACTTGCGTACTGTCCACTCTCCTGTGTTGCCATTAATAAGCTTTCATCTTTTTGTATAAATTTGCCTCTCCTTAACCATTTCTGCATCAAATCTCTCCAAGCATAAAGGTTGTTCCAGGAGATATCTGTACTTGCCACAATATGTATGCCTTTTCCACATCTCTTTGCTTCTCATCTGATTTTTTTTCTAATAGTCTCACTTTTTTTGCACGTTCAGTTGCTGACTGATTTTTGTCTACTTCTGGTTTGGTTTCCTTTCCTGTGTGACACGGATATGCTCCTTTTAAACTAAGCAGAGAAGCCAGTATAGACTACTTTTCGTCTCTAAACTTTCACTATGTTTAGACTTGAAGTCAGCAGATGTGTATGCAGTCCCACAACTGCAGATCTGTACATGTAGGCCCATACTTTCTTCAGAAAGAGGAATATATACATATACACCAATATCATTTGAGAAGCTTGGGAAGTATTTTTCTTTTCCTGTCTATCTGAACCAGTACCTTTTGGGTTCAATCAGTTTACCTTAAAACTGTAAGTTGGAACAGGAAGTGCAAATAGCTTTGAAATTGTTCCTAGAAATCGGGTTGTTTTCAGTATTGGTTTTAGTCTTCTAAAGTATTCTCTGCTGAGTTTTGTTAGCATTTATTTTTATTGCTGATCCTTTGATTCCCAAATATATACACTCCTTTCTGCTCAAGTTCCTTTAAATTGCATTCTTGTCCCAGACTTGAGATTTTCTTGGTGCTGCAACTTTCCTGCTTCAAATATTTTGCATTTATCAAGACCAAATGACATTTCATGTAGGTTCATAGATTAGTACTAAGCTAACTGCCCTTGTAAGCCATTTTAAGCCTGGCCAATTATCCCTTGTGAGACTCAAAACCCTGCACTGTGTGTTTCTAAGGCAAACACCTTAACCATTAGGCCATCCTCCCAACCCCCATCTCTTGAAAGTTTTAACCACTTGCAGTTGTGCTTTCAGCTCCTCATTTGATGAAAATACTCTAAGGAATGAATGCTGCCCTCAAAGCCTCTGTAATTGTTATCCTCAGACAGTCGTATTTGCCTACTCCTGAAGTTCCACTGTTTTTTAAGTTCTATCATTGAGCAGAGCAACCATGGATTGTTCAGTTAGTTTGCTATGTGGGTATGCTTCTAATCTGGACACTTGCTGCTGCTGTTTTTAGCCAGTATATGAAGGCCATGAGCTGGGATGCAGGATGTTCCTGACAGAACAGGAGGTTGTTTGACCATCAGATACCAAGTAGACAACTCACTGGATTCCAGCCCCCCGAATGGTACGAGTTAAACCGTTTAATGACAAAATACTTCCAAGAAAATAATTCATCTGTTTACTTGTACCATATTGCATCCATCCATCTACAGCCCCTTTTTTCTCATTTTTGCTCAAGGCCAATTCAGCAGTGACCATCTAGAGCCAGTGTTCGCACAATATTGCATTATCTTGCCAGTTGATACACTAATAGGTGGATGCCACCATAAACAAATGAAAAATAATCTAGTCTAATGTAGTTTATCCTGTTGCATACTTCTGTCAGTTTTTTTTTCTACCCACTTTATACTTTACAGGGTCACTTGTACACCGGAGCCTATCCTGGTAGCTAATGGACACAATGAAACCCATTCTCAACATAGTGATGGTCTGCTGCAGAACTTACATGTTCATTCACACACAAACACACTCGCTCACTCACTTTCTACATTCACACTTACAAGCAGTTTGGCTAATGCCAGTTAATAATGCATTTTATATGAAGTGTAATGAAGCCAGACCACCAAAAGAGAGCCCATACACTTGCATCAAGGTCATACAAATTCTGCAGCTCAAACCAGTGAAACCTCTTGCAGTGAGACAGTATCTGCTGCATTACTTGTTTTGTTAAATATTACCCATTTTTGTTTAGTTCTTTTTCTCTTATGGACAGGCTTGGCACATTGTGATGCTTACTTTCGGCAGGTGTTTCTATCCAGCATTCTCTCAGCGTGCAGGTAGAGATGTGCGTGACCCATTTCTTCTCCCACTGTTATGCTGCAGACACTTTCCTATCTTCCTTGCAGCTGTACTTCATTAAACTGTGTTTCCTCTTCTAAAACCACTTGCCTTCCTTGTAAAATATGTGAAGTTTATTGCTGGCCCTGGTAATGGTCCCCAGAGGTATCACAAATTATGCAGTCTCGCTTCATCTTGTATTCTTATGTCATTCAATAAATTGTGTGCCAGTCCATCGTGTCTCTTCTGTCATCAGTCATTTTGCATAGCCTGCTGTCAGGAAAGTCAATATGGCAGCCAGGGATCATGTACTTTGATATTTTGACATGTGGAGTAAAAAAAAAAAAAAAAATTTCCAGTGGCACCAACCCATCTTCATTCACATAGCTTTTCTAGTAGCAGCAGCATCTCATAAAACAGTACACTTGTGTTCCCTTACAGACCAGCAGATAATTTACATCTTCATTCTTATTAAAACTTTCCTAGTTATTTTTTGCCAGTGGGTAAAAACAAATGCATTACATTATGAAGTTGCCTCTAAATTGCATTTTCCTGCCTAATATTTATATCTGTGTACCCATTCCCATATCATTATCATCCTCCTTAACATTGATAACACTGTAGTACCACTTGCATATTGTATTAATTTTCATGTTTGCTGACTTTTTTTGAGCCATAAGTTTTCTTAAGTAACCTTTGTTTTGTTACAGTAATAGATGATTAGCTAAAGTTACTGCAGTAATTTCATAGTGTTCAACATATCGGACATTATTACAGGCGCTCTAAACAGCTTAAATTGAATTGTTAACAAATTGTCTTTCAAGAGCTGAACATCATGGTAATTATGTAAATTCCATGTCCTGAAATGCTGTAGCAGATTTTTTAATTTTTTTTTTTTTTTTTACAAGAAGTTTAATCTCCAAATGAACCAGTAAATGATTTGCACTTGCTGGTTGGAAAAGCGGCAAGAATGTACTTACAGCTGAACTGTTTGTAATGGGTGATCCCATGTGATACAAACTTCATCTTTCTCTATAATGCTTTGTGGATCATGTTTCCAGTGTTTCTCAGTTGCTTCAGTATTGTAATATTTTCACAATCCCCAGTGCAACACTCTTGCCACATTATGAAGCCTTTCCGTATACAGGTTCTCCACCATGCGTCTATCGCTCCCAGCAACAAGGTGCGAGACTTTCTAGTTCTGTTTTACGAGCCTGTATTTGTCTTTCTCCCACATTTTCAGCAGACTTTGTAAACCAACTTGCGTACTGTCCACTCTCCTGTGTTGCCATTAATAAGCTTTCATCTTTTTGTATAAATTTGCCTCTCCTTAACCATTTCTGCATCAAATCTCTCCAAGCATAAAGGTTGTTCCAGGAGATATCTGTACTTGCCACAATATGTATGCCTTTTCCACATCTCTTTGCTTCTCATCTGATTTTTTTTCTAATAGTCTCACTTTTTTTGCACGTTCAGTTGCTGACTGATTTTTGTCTACTTCTGGTTTGGTTTCCTTTCCTGTGTGACACGGATATGCTCCTTTTAAACGAAGCAGAGAAGCCAGTATAGACTACTTTTCGTCTCTAAACTTTCACTATGTTTAGACTTGAAGTCAGCAGATGTGTATGCAGTCCCACAACTGCAGATCTGTACATGTAGGCCCATACTTTCTTCAGAAAGAGGAATATATACATATACACCAATATCATTTGAGAAGCTTGGGAAGTATTTTTCTTTTCCTGTCTATCTGAACCAGTACCTTTTGGGTTCAATCCGTTTACCTTAAAACTGTAAGTTGGAACAGGAAGTGCAAATAGCTTTGAAATTGTTCCTAGAAATCGGGGTTGTTTTCAGTATTGGTTTTAGTCTTCTAAAGTATTCTCTGCTGAGTTTTGTTAGCATTTATTTTTATTGCTGATCCTTTGATTCCCAAATATATACACTCCTTTCTGCTCAAGTTCCTTTAAATTGCATTCTTGTCCCAGACTTGAGATTTTCTTGGTGCTGCAACTTTCCTGCTTCAAATATTTTGCATTTATCAAGACCAAATGACATTTCATGTAGGTTCATAGATTAGTACTAAGCTAACTGCCCTTGTAAGCCATTTTAAGCCTGGCCAATTATCCCTTGTGAGACTCAAAACCCTGCACTGTGTGTTTCTAAGGCAAACACCTTAACCATTAGGCCATCCTCCCAACCCCCATCTCTTGAAAGTTTTAACCACTTGCAGTTGTGCTTTCAGCTCCTCATTTGATGAAAATACTCTAAGGAATGAATGCTGCCCTCAAAGCCTCTGTAATTGTTATCCTCAGACAGCCGTGTTGCCTACTCCTGAAGTTCCACTGTTTTTTAAGTTCTATCATTGAGCAGAGCAACCATGGATTGTTCAGTTAGTTTGCTATGTGGGTATGCTTCTAATCTGGACACTTGCTGCTGCTGTTTTTAGCCAGTATATGAAGGCCATGAGCTGGGATGCAGGATGTTCCTGACAGAACAGGAGGTTGTTTGACCATCAGATACCAAGTAGACAACTCACTGGATTCCAGCCCCCCGAATGGTACGAGTTAAACCGTTTAATGACAAAAATACTTCCAAGAAAATAATTCATCTGTTTACTTGTACCATATTGCATCCATCCATCTACAGCCCCTTTTTTCTCATTTTTGCTCAAGGCCAATTCAGCAGTGACCATCTAGAGCCAGTGTTCGCACAATATTGCATTATCTTGCCAGTTGATACACTAATAGGTGGATGCCACCATAAACAAATGAAAAATAATCTAGTCTAATGTAGTTTATCCTGTTGCATACTTCTGTCAGTTTTT